>NC_036645.1:1876796-2090250 GCF_002806865.2 Cucurbita pepo subsp. pepo | reverse complement strand
TCGAAATAATACCTGATGCAGTAGCCATCTTCAGCAGAAACAGAACGGATATTCAAGAGTAACGTGGAAGTTATTGTGAACCCTAACCAAAGAAGACAGAAGATCAGTGATATAGCCGTGGAAACAGATTTAATTAAACAATACACAGAAACTTAATCTTCCAAGAGAATTAATACCATTAAAAGCTTCTTGAATTTGACTATGGCTAACAATCCGATTTAATAGGGTATATAAACTAACCTTAGAAGCTTATTTGATTATGACAATCAAACCAATTACGAAGGATTAACCTAAACAGTCCAATATCGACAATCCTCTAAAATCAATACGCAACGAAACTGATCGACCTCGATTTGAAACATAATCGTTCAACAAGTTTGCAGACGTCACTGATATTGGAATCGAAAAAAGTACCTGAAATTGAAAGATGGAGAAGAACGAACGGTTGCCGACGGCGACAAAGCAGGAAGAACGAGCGGGAGGAACCGAAAGCGGAACAGAGCCCGACGGGGGAAGTAACCGGGTCGGTAACGACAACGGAGGGAAGCCTGGCGGTTGGCGGGAGAGAGAGTGTAAAATAGATGTAAGAAGGAAATACGTTGATATTGATTCCTTTTTCCTTTTTATTTTTTTTATTTATTTATTATTTTAAAAAATGGAGCTGGGCTGGGCTGGGCTGGGCTGGAAGAAAAAGAGATGGGCCTGGGTAAATACACGTCGGTATATGTAGGTACTAGGTAGCTTAGCGGTTCGGTTTGATATTCTCCGTTCTTTAATTAAAAACCGAACCAACTCAAATAAATTGATTTTTTTTTTTCTTTAATATTAAATGATAATAATAAATAAGGTTGCATTTTGTCATTTTTATATGTCATTAAAATTAAATTTTAATTTTTTTGTTTGGTAAAATTAAAATCTAATTAAACTATAATAATTTTATTATTTTTTTAACAACTTTTAAAATTATATATTTTATCCTATTTTTCTACCCATAAATTTGAAATTTACTAAACATTTATTTTATTTTATATTATAGTCCAAATTTTTTAAAATATATTTGTATAAAAATTATTTTAAAAGTATAACCTTTTCAAACTATGCTTTATTTGCTTTAAATAAAATTAAATTAATATTTTATGTTATTTTTGGAAATTGATATGATTTTCTTATATTTGAAATTTAGCCCAATTCGAAAAATAAAATAAATTTAAAAAACAGATAACAAAAATATTTATTTATTATTATTATTATTAAAAGTAAGAGAATATTGATGTTATAAATTAAATTAAAAAATAAATGTGTTATAAAATTTATTTCATCACATAACTAAACAAATTTCATAGCAATTTCTTAGTAAATATGAATTTGGAATGAATGACTTTAGTCAACAGTTCAAGTCTCCAAGCTTTAGAAATTTATTTTATTTATATATATTTTTAAAAATTATGCTGGAAATTCGATGGTCCACCGACATCATCATAACTGATTAATCCATTTTTTTACGAGGCTTCAATTTCTCAATTTCATTTATTAATAATTCCATACTTTTCCAATAAAAAAAATTAAAATTCAAACGACATTGGTCAAACGAAATTACAAATACTTCGTTTTATCATGATGTCACTATACATTCGCCTCATATCACTCGGGATTATCCTCTTAATTAGTTGCCATGGAAAACGTGTGAACTTTTGGATTTGGAAATAGGGTGGAAAGTGATATAAACGTGAAAAAAAATATTTCTACACGAGCAAATGAGGTTCGAGTAAAAACATTATCGAAGTCATTTTTAATGAATTGTTTTTGCCTTAGACGCGTTTAAATATTTTAATACAAAACAATGGAAGACGAGATATATAACTTGTTTTAAAAAAATTTCTCACAATTATTTTAAATAACCTATCAAATATTTTTAAATTTAGGTCCAACGGTAATATTTTGTTTTTTTTTTTTTTTTCAAATAATTAAAAAAAATTAAAATCTATTATTTATGCCTTTCTCATTTTTATTATTATAATAGAAAAAATTGGAAAGTATAAATTTTATTTATTTATTTTTTACATAATCGTATTAGGAATTAGTGACGGAAGCATGACGTCACGGTGACAAATAATAATTTTTAATTAAAAAAACCCTCAAATTATCCTATTACGAGTCATTGACTGTAGACTAATGCGTTGGCAAAAGACATATTTTCGTTTCCTAATATACCCTTAAATCCTTATCTAATTTACAGTTCACGCCATTTTTGGACTGCGGCGGTTCTGTAAAATTAAGATGCAGGGTGATTTAGCGACCCACCAGCTTTAACGAACACGCTGTACCAAAACTCCATACCATCGTTCATGCTAGAGCCATTGTCGTAATAACACCCAAATTCCATAGAATCCATGGCTCTGAACAGCGACTGAACCTGTTCTTCATCATTGAACGCCGACGACTTGAACATTGGCCCATTCGACGCCTCCTCTGCCCATACCCCGCCACCTGTTTGATGAAATGCCTCAAAGATTTCAATGCGTTGTTCCTTCTCGATTTCGTTGCAGCCGCCCCACACGGCGGCTGGAGAATCTGTCACCGATGAATGATCGAGGGAAGAAGATGGAAATTCGTATTGGTTAGAGGAATTCAGCTTCTGGGGTGGCTTGGATTTGGGTTCAACAATGGCGGAATCGTTGCTCTGTTTCTTCATTGCTCGTTTTTTCAAGTGGGTGTGCCAAAAGTTCTTGATTTCGTTATCTGTTCGTCCTGGTAGCTGGGCCGCGATGGCCGACCACCTGAATGTATCAACCATCAATATCGTCTCAAAATTATTCTCTGCCGATAATTTTAATGGCGTTTTTCAGTTGATGTACCTATTCCCAAGCTTTTCATGGAGGTAAAGAATGGTGTTCTGTTCCTCTCGAGTGAAATTTCCTCTCTTAATATCGGGCCTCAGGTAGTTTATCCATCGAAGTCTGCAACTCTTCCCACATCGTAAAAGGCCTAACAAAATCGAAGAAATACACAGAGATCAAAACAAAGAAACTATGACCGCCCAAATTCACAACTAGCAGATATTGTCATTTAAATACCCAAAGATCAAAACAAAGAAATTGTAACCGCCCTTTCCATTTCGAGCTTCCCCTCAAGCCGAGACCTTGAAAATACACAAAGATCAAAACAAAGAAACTGTGACCGCCCTTTCCATTTCGAGCTTCCCCTCAAGCCCACGTTTAATAGATATTATCTTATTTGGACTTTGCTTTTGGGTTTTATCTCAAGATTTTAAACCGTAACTACCATTCCCATTTCGAACTTCCCCTCAAACCCACGACTAACAGATATTATCTTATTTTGACTTTTCTTTTGGGTTTCCGGTCAGGATTTTTAAAACTTGTTTGGGAGAGGTTTCCACATCTGCTTCGTTCTCCTCTCCAATCGATGTAGGATCTAACAATTCACTCCTTTCGGGATTGAGCGTTCTGGCACATCGTCCTCGACTCTAATACCATTTGTAACCGCTCAAGCTCACTGCTATCGAGTCTGCTACGAAGAGGTTTCCACATTCTTATAAGAAATGTTTCGTTTCTCTCTCCAACCAACGTGTAATCTCACAAAAACCAACCATCTGATCATCGAAACTCTAGAAGAACTTACCGGCAAGCTTTGGAAGGGCGCGCCAGTTGGCATGGCCATGTTTTTGGATGAAAGAGATCAAAATTTGATCTTCTTCAGCTGCCCATGGCCCCTTTTTCAGTCCTGTTTTCTGGCAGCAAGGAGCTCTCACCATTGTTCTTCAATGCCACTATGTTTTCTTGCCTAAATCAGCTCGTGAGTGAGTTATATATATATATATATATATATATATATATATATATATGAATTTGATAATATTTCCAAAAGGAAAAAGTCTGGTGAGTTTGAATATTCCAACTGGGAAAAAAGAAAGCAAAACCTGTTGTAAATATTTTAATTATATTTGATTGGAAATTTCAAGGAACAAGAAACCAAGAAAGAGCAATTATATGAGAAAAAATGAACCCTCCTTTAATAACAATAATATTATTAAATATAAAGGGGAAATTTTTATTATATATAAAAAAAAAAAAAAGTAACTTTTTACCAGTAAAACATCATATAAGTTGGTTAAAAAGCATATGGTTAAATTATATACAATATGTGAACAAAGTCAATTTTAACTGAGAGATTATGCATTTTAAACTTTAGTAGGTAAATTTAATAGGATTAAAAAAAAACATTGTGGGTTTTTTTTTTTTTTTTTTACGACCCCGTGACTTTTAAAGTTAGAAAATTGACCTAGATTTAAATAATTAGATTAAAGTTTTTAGGTGTGAACATTATTATTTTTTTTTTAATTTTAGAAATATTTTTGTGAAGACCAACCACCACAGGTAGATATTGTATGTTTTGTCCGGTTACATATCATTGTTAGCTTTCCTTGGGAGCTAGTGTCCTCGCTGGTACACCACCTCTTCTCCAACCAAGGTGGAATCTCACAATCTATCCTCCCTGAATCCCGACGTCATTGCTGGCACACTGCCCATACTTGGCTCTTATGTCATTTATAACAGCTCAAGCTCACCACTAGCAGATAATTGTTCATTTTAGTCTATTACGTATCACCGTCAACTTCACGATTTAAAAGCGATTTTCAAGCTCTTATAAAAAATTTTACGTTAGAATTATTCATTAAAAAAACATTATTTTTGGACTTTCTATAATTTAATATGTTAAATATTTGCTTACAAACAATATTATTATAAAAAATATAACATATCATTTTTTTAGAAGAGCTAGAAAATCTATTGTTTTGACTAAACAAAAAATACAATATATTGCATGAAATAATCAAATGCTAATTGAATCTGCGCGTTAAATATTGGTCAAAACTTTATATTATAAATATATTTTAATTACTTTATATTATAAAGATAAAACTCAAAATTAATAAATTTATTAATTAAAATTTGAAGTAATTTAAAATGAATTAGGCAAATAAATTGACATTAATATAGTTCAAATTAATAAATGCAAGGTCAAAACCGAGTACTTTTACCATTTATATGTTCACACCAGCAAGGTTAATTAATTAATTAATTTTGATATATACATTGTCTTATCTTAATTTTTTATCCTTAAAAACTTCAACTACATTTTTATAAATAATCTAAAATATAAATTATTGCACCCATTACAGATAACGACAAGCTTTAAATTAACTTTTAATTTATATTCCAAAATTTAACAAGTCAAATTATACCAAGTGATCCATAATTAAATATTTATTAGGTATTAAATAAATAATAATAATTTTAATATAAGTAAATTTGGAATAAGAGGAATAACTCCAAGAAAGTTGCCAAACTAACATTATCCTTATATGTTATTGATTAAAATTTTAAATTATTTTATAATTAATTAATAGTTTATATTTGTTAGTTGATTTATATTATTACTTTATATTGATTGTAATTTAATAAAAATATTTGATGATATAGTTTTTCATATATAATGCAATTTCTATTTTTTTTTTAATTTTTAATTTATAAAATTTATATATATATATATATATTTTTTTTTTTTTTTTAAAGTTTTTAAAATTATATCGGCTCATTTAACATAAATGAAAAAGAAAAAATGATTTAATTGAAAGTTGTATTAATTTTAAAAAATAAAAAGAGGATATATTTGGAAAATATTGGGCCTTCGAGTTCTTACTTCAGTCTTGAATCTCCAGTTTCTCTGAAATAGAGAAGTTTGAAACGAGGAAAAACAGGGGTAAGATTCCACATGCTTGATGCTTATATCAATGTATGAATTGTTCTTCGCTTATATCAATGTATGAATTGTTCTTCTGGATTCATGTTTATTTAGCTTATCTAGTTTGATTGTTGATTGGAATAATTTCTGTGGCTGTTCGATATGTTTTGAGTAACTAGGTAGGATTTCTTTCTTTGATTATTTAATCTCCATTTTGCGAGCATTTTTCGTCGATTACGATAAATTTCAGGCAACATTCTCTAAATTGGAGCTATTCGCGATCTCGGCTTAGGATCATCGTTCGATTTCCAGTTCTAATAGTAAATCGAACATTCTACTTGAATATATTATTGTGTTTTTCTTTCGGAAGGTCGTTTCGGAAAGCTGGATCAATGACGAATGAGCTGAATATAATTCTTCTATTTTAATACTTGCAAATGTTTTCTTCTTTGATTTCGTTGGATACTGGATTGCAATCTCCTCTTTAGTGCATTATTATTGGAGTCGCGTAATGAACAATGATTTTGATCTTGCTGTTTATCTTCTGTTGCCGGAAGAACATTCAGCCAGAAAAGGAAAACGGGCAAAGAAATAAATCAAAATGAAAATTACTGTAGGTTACATTAATTTGGGATGTAGGAGATACAATGAGACACTCAACTCTTAAGACTGGACCAGAAAGCACAGTGCTCTTAATGTTTCACTTTCCCTATATTTTGAAGATTAGGAGTTTGTTCTTTATGGACTGTGATTCGAGATCTGGAGACAAATTTTAATCTGGTAGTTAATCAGTGGCTGACAGAGCCGCAGCTACAATCTGTGGAAGATGAATAGTTTATGACATTTGGCTAAAAATCAGAGTAATGCTTCATCTGAAATTGGTGTTGCTGAGCATAGCAAAAGCATATACCTGGAACTTCAGCGAAAGATGGTTCACCGACATGTGAATTTTAAGATTGATGAAAAGAAAAAAGCCCAGATGGGATTTTCGATGATTTCACTTCTTCATTACCTGAGAGTGATTGTAGATATGCAGTTCATGATTATACTGCCTGGTTTATTTTCATTCTTTCAAACAGTTTTTTCCTTGTTAGAACAGTAATTTGATTTGTAGTTTAGCAGTTTCAACCTCTTACTATTTGATTAAACGAGTTCAGTTCCTTATGTTTGATTCTGCTTTAGTTTAATATTCAACTATTTCATTATATAGCAAGCATCTTTCTTTATGTGTTGAATCTCAGGTGTTATTTCTAGCTTAGCTAGCATGAACCGAAAACATGGAGCTGTCACATTTCTTATGTGTTTGGTTGACTTTCTTTCTGATGTTGTTTCATGAAATTGTGTACAATCAAACTTTATCTATGCCATTGTTTCTTTAACAAGAGGGATTTGAGAAGTTTATACAAAGGGTTGTTTTATACCTATCTGAGATTAGTATTAGTTTGTTATCAATTTGCTTCACTTGATTTGTCCGGTTGATGTTATAGCACTATAAGGTGTTTCAGTATCAAACATCTATATCATGGCCGTGATTGTCTGAAGTTTTCACACTTGATTTCTTCTATTTTCTGAACACTAGCAAGCATATTGAATGTTTTATAATGTCATTCTAGTTTTGCAGGCAAAGGAAATGAAGTAAGGTATGCAACTATATAAAATAATCTCGCTCAAGATGATTAATTGAGCGTAAAGCTCTCTTGAAGAACTCGTAGGATATCTTTATTTGATGTTTACAGAATAAAGAGGACGAGTACAACTAACGAAACGGAAATAAAAAAATTACCCTACTATTCCCTACATCAGTTCTTATGACTTGTTATAGTTAACACTTTTTTGCAGGTCTCCAGCTTCGAGGGAGTCCTACATTGGCTAATTAAGGATATAATCATGGGTTTATAAGTGAGAAATACCTCTCCATTGGTACGAGGCTTTTTGGGAAACCAAAAGCAAAGCCACGAGAGTCTATGCTCAAAGTGGGCAATATCATACCATTATGGAGGGTCGTGATTCCTAACATCCATTACGAGATCCAGACAACTGACCCAACTGAGAAGGATCTTGAAGTCCTTAGAGACCATGCAATCTGATTCTAAGCATTACACTTGGATTTGTACGAATTTCCCATAGGGAATTCTTAGAGGTCTATTCTACTGCATAATGACTGTGCCTCGTTAACTAAAAATATTTCTGTATATTTGATTAGGGGCTCGTGACTTTGATAACCGCTGCAGCAGCAGGAGGGTAACTTGAGCTTCCTCACTGTCGTTATGCTTCTAAGGTGATGTTGTAAACTTGACTTAAACTACTTGCTCAATCTATAATATGACCAACTAGATCTTCTGTTTATATTTCTCGCTCTTTTCTATTTAGTCAATCGGTTCTAATACCTAAAGTCTCCAGCTGAATTTCTGGACACAATTGTTCAGTACAAGTGGTAAAGAATTTAGAACTTTTTACTGCTCCGAAGTGTGAAAGGACTTCCTTATTTCTGTTTGCACAAATTGTTAGATTCGATATTGTCAACTTTGAGTATATACTCTGCTTTTGATTTTCCTAAAAGTCATCGTAAGATAGTGTTCCTTACTTATAAACTCATGATCTTACTCTTAATGAGCCAACGTGAGACTACTCTTTTCAATAATTCTTAACATAAATCTCACAAAGTCAACAAACCTTATCCAATCAATAGAATGCAACCACACTACAAGGTCCATCTTTTTTCGGTTACGATGAGCCGGGGTCCACAAACTTGCTCAATCGTTTGAAATGATGAGGGTGGGTGTGATATCGTTGCTGTTGGATTCTCGAGTAGTTCTCACTTCTCCTTATAGATTAGAGATGAAAGAAAAATTAGAAATGACCTAATACATTAAATTGATAACAGGAAAGGCAAAGGACGGATAAGAAATCCACGATAATAAGGGAGGCTTTTGGAGGAAAGGAGAACAACCAACCACTTATCGATGAGGGCCTTATCAAAAACAGATTATGAATCTGATAGCAACACCATAAGTTCTCTGATACCTGACTGTGAAGCAAGAAAAGGCAAAAATCTGTCAAATGGTCCCATGAAGAAAAGAAAGCAAGAAAACCCCAAAAAATACAAACAAACAGCTTCCCATTTTCCATAGATATCAGTTTCGAGTAAGTTAATGGGTTTGTCTTGTATCTTACCATCTCCCACTAGTTATCAGTGTAGTATCAAATAAGAAGCATTACCTCAGAATTTAAGCTAGCCTTTAGGTTTCTCCAAAAGCCAATTCTAAAAAAGAAGCCCCTCAAACACAAGCCTCTCGCAGAAAATCAGGTGGACCCATAAGATTTTTGTTGTGGGCTGTAATCTTATTCCAGGCAATAGGGAAAAAATGAAGGGAAAATCCTGGAGAGGAACGCTGTATTGCGGCTGAAATGCTGTCAGGGAAGTTTCCTAAACACTTTGTTATACAATATGCAATAAATGTGAAGGAAATACGTACCATTGGGTACCTTAAATCTTGTACAGGTCCGCACCAGAATGACATAAATGGAGTGATTTTCTGGGAAGTTTGAATACTCCACCCCATTTGACCCGATTCTGGGTCCCATTCTGAGAGGTCTTGGGGACCCTGAGAGGTCTTGGCTTATTATATGCCCTAGGCGTTAAAGGGGTCAAAACTAATCATTTAATTCAAATGTAGGTGATTGTTTTATTTGGGGTTTTAAATTTCTTTGAAAGTTAGTATATTTTTTTAAGATCCAAACCTAATGGTTTAGATTGTAAATTTTGGATTAAATTAGTTTGAGGGTTAGTTGTAAATTAATCTAACCGAACTAAAAAAAACTTTTGGGTTGGATTGATTCAAATGGTTTATTTATTCAAATTTTCGATGGTTGGGAGCCGAGTTTTGCGAAACCGGCGCGTTTTCACTTGTGTTCTAGAGCGGTTTTGAGTTTTGAAATGGAGTGGTTTTTTCACTCCGTAGCAAAAAAAATTATTTCTTAGCATTGGGGTGGAGAATGCCCCCACTCGATGGTTGGGAGCCGAGTTTTGCGAAACCAACGTGTTTTTGCTTGTGTTCTAGAGTGGTTTTGAGTTTTGCTTGCGTTCTAGAGTGGTTTTGAGTTTTGCGAAAAAATGTATATTGCCTTTTTGGCTACAATTATATATATATATATATATATATAATTGTATCACGATGTATTTTTTAAAAAATTAATAATTAATTTAGTTGATTCACTTGAACTCTTTAATATGAGTGGAAGAAGGCATGAATTAATCTAATTTATAAAATTTCTCATTTATTTGAATCCAATTTTTTATCACTTTTTAAATCATTAGATTATTTGAATACTTCTACTCATCTCTCCCAAATTTTCAATTATATTCTTGTTAGTTTATTTACGAGAAAAAAAATCCAAACTCATTTAATAAATATATTAATTATCATTGTAAAAATATGACGTAATTAAATTTAAAAAAATATATTTTTTATAGGTTGGAAATACTTATTAAATGAGTTAATAATGTTCCAAATTGTAAATTGAAATTTTGTAACGGGCTTCCGGAAAGAGAGGAACACGTTGATGATGTAACGCTGTAACCACCTGCCATGAGCAACACGCGTCCGCTTCACTGCATGAAAATGTAGTTTTCTCCGTCTTTCCCAAACGACAACGTTTTGAATAGTAGGTTGAAAACTACATGTCGTCCCAAATCAGTGGGACCCACCATTATTTAATCCAATCACGCCACTTTCTGTAGATACTTAAACAAACTCATGAATTTTCGTACCTTTATTCCGTAGGATATTTTTGTATTAAATTGATTTAATTACGTGTTAATACCTATATTTTTGCTACAGCAAATACAAATTATTATTTAATAATTTCTTTAAATTTTAATTTTATTTCAAGTGTAATTTTGAATATTTTTAATTTTTAAATAATTCATTCTTTTTTTGGACAAATTTCCCGTAAAGCCAGGCCAAGGCGACAGAAACGGAGGGGGGGTATTATCGTAATTTAAAGCAACCAGAAGCCTGTTTCTTTTTGCACGGCTGTTAGTAATAGTGTCTACGAGTAGGCTTCTGCGATTGACATACGTGGCGTTTTCTCATTGGGTCATGACGAAACCGAATATTCCGCCGTGTATTCGAAAATACAGTTGAATTCCTTTTTCACCTCAGGTATTACTTCTCTCCAATAAATACCTAAAACTAAACCGCTCCCCAATTAGATTCATTATATTTTTACAGCGAAAACGAATAGAGAGGGGGAAACGAAAACTAGAGTGATGAGCGACGCGTTGAGGAGAGACTATCAAGTGAACGAAGAGATCGGCCGGGGAAGATTCGGCACTGTTTTTCGATGTATTTCCAGAGCTTTTGGTGGATTCTATGCTGTTAAATCCATGGACAAGAGGCGAATCTCCGCCGGTGATTCACTCGACTCTGAATGTCTTGTGAACGAGACGAAGATTCTTCATCTCCTTTATCCTCATCCTCACATTCTTGCTTTGCATAATCTCTACGAAGATGAATTTCACCTCCATATAGTTCTCGATCTCTGTTCTTCCGATCTCCTTCGGCGAATTAATCTCCAGGTTTTTTCTGAGGCGGAGGCTGCTTTGGTTATGTCGCAACTGATGAGTGCGTTGGCTCATTGTCACCGTCACGGCGTTGCGCACCGTGATATTAAGCCGGATAACATTCTGTTTGACGAGTGGAATTCGTTGAAACTCGCGGATTTCGGATCGGTTGAGATGTTTAAGCTGGGAGAAGAATCGATGAGCGGAGTCGTCGGAACGCCGTACTACGTGGCGCCGGAAGTGCTGGCTGGAAAAAACTACGGCGAGAAGGTCGATGTGTGGAGCGCCGGTGTGGTTTTGTACGTTATGTTGGCTGGTTTTCCGCCGTTTCAGGGAGAATCGGTTGTTGAGATCTTTCATGCGGTGTTGCGAACGAATTTGAGATTTCCGCCTAGAGTTTTCCACTCCGTATCGCCCATGGCGAAAGACTTGCTTCGAAAAATGCTCTGTAAAGATGTTTCCAGGAGACTCTCCGCCGAACAAGTCCTCAGTAAGTATCTAATTAACGCTTTCAATTGCTCAATATTTCTCTAAAATTTGCGCTCGATCGTTCTCTTGTGGAAGATAGCAAGATCCTCATTCTTCATTTCGAACAATTAAACTCTCTTACAGAAACACATTGGCCTTATTGTGCCCTAAAACTGAAATTAATCTGGTCCATATATATCAGTGTATTCAATTTCCAACACATTATATAGAAATCCACGGTTTAGTTTTATTTTAATCAACAGTATTCTTGTTCTTCGTTGTTGTAAATTTTTTATTGGTCTGGTGGAATCAGGGCATCCATGGATAACAGCTGGGGGGGAAACAGGCCGGCAAAGGAACTAGACTAAAGTTTTGAGCAGAGTCGGTACTTTTTTTTTGTTTTTACTTTGTTTTTGTGTTTGGCGCGCGCACTGTAAATATGACGGAGCTGCATTCGATCGATGATGCCACACAGTTAGTAGTGTGAAAGAATTTGTATAACCTCTGAAACCTCTCTGTAAATAACGATAAATAATATATACTTCGCTTTTTTTTTTCTTTTTTTTTTAGTTTGGTTAAAAAAATATTTCTTTTTTTAATATAAATAAACTCAAATAATATATATATATATATATATATATATTGTTAATGCATATTAACAGTTGGTGGGAACTGAGGCCATAAGATTAATTGATTTATTATAATGGTTTATTCATCGCAATTACTATTTTAATGCCTTTTATGTCTTCATAATTATACCCAACATAAAATTCAACATTTAACCTTTTTTTAAAACAACTATTTTTTTACCTACTAATTTATTATTGTTATTATATATATATAATTAAATATGTAAATTATGATTATTTGAAGCTATCAACGATTCCGTCTTATTGTCTTTATTAAATCTCGGAATCTATGAAGATCCCTTGTTCCTTTTAGAACATCTCGAAAGTCTATGAAGATCCCTTGTTCTTTTCAGAAAATCTATGAAAATCCCTTGTTCTTTTCAGAACATCTCGAAAGATCCCTTGTTCTTTTTCAGAACAATATCTCGGAATCTATGAAGATCCCTTGTTTTTCTCCGAACAACATCTTGGAATCTACGAAGATCCCTTGATCTTTTCAGAACAACATATTGGAATCTACGAAGATCCCTTGATCTTTTCAGAACAACATATTGGAATCTACGAAGATCCCTTGATCTTTTCAGAACAACATCTTGGAATCTACGAAGATCCCTTGTTCTTTTAAGAACAACATCTCGGAATCTATGAAGATCTCTTGTATGGAAGTAAATAATATCATACCATTTGTAGGCCTACAAATAGTTTCTAAGGGAATTGATGAATAAGCCCATTTGAGAATACAAGAACAAAGCTCCTGATAAGCCCATTGGCCATTGTGTATGCGGAAGAAAGCCATAAACGAATACAAAATCTGTGTTATTTGTTCTACAACCCAACCCAGTAAGTAGATCACCCAATAGCCTTAGGATTTCCCTTTACACAATACGTATAACATCTAAAAACAGAGTTTTACACACAAAACCCCAACACTCCCCCAACGCTCAAACAGGCATAGTTCTTCGAGATTCAGCCCTCCCCTCTGTTTCCCTTTCAACCTCTTCTCCCGCTTCCCCCGACATCTCTTCCAAAGACTTCCCCTTCGATTCAGGAACCAACAATGTAAACAACGCCCCCAGACCATTCACCACCCCCAGAATTATCAGCGTCTTCTTTACCCCAAACGCCTTCTCCGCCGCCTGGAACCCAAACGCCCCGATGATCGCCCCTGCTTTTCCCGACGCCGCTGATATTCCATGGCACGTTGATCGAAGCCTCGCTGGGAAAATCTCCGCCGGTACCACGAATGTTGTCGCGTTTGGCCCGAAATTCGCGAAGAAAAACGTGAGCGAATACATCACTACGAACCCAATTCTGTGGTCTGGTAGAGTCCAGTGGTTGTAAGGAATGGCCAATGCGAACATGAACACCGTCATGAAGAAAAACCCCATTAATTGAATTGCAAATCGACCCATTACGTCGATTAATGCCACTGTGAACCAATACCCGGGAACTGTGCTGCATAATGCTATGAGCGTCTGTGCTCTGGCGATTTTGAAAACTTCTTCAATGGCGTTCATTGTTTTCGCCGGAGGAAGCCATCCAATGGCGGTGAATATGTCCTTTTGGAATAGATTTTGACTGTAGAATGCAATGTCCAATAAGAACCAGGTGGAGGTGGTTCCGAGCAAATGAAGGCCGTGCCGGCGAAGAAAGCTTTTTGAGAACAACCCAAATTCGTTTTTCGATTTGCCTTCCTCGATTTTGTCCTGTTCGGATTCTAATTCGACCTGCAGCACTTTGGACATGTCGGCGGCCGCCTGTTTGGCGTTTTTAGCCACCAAGGCGGTGTAACGGGCAGTTTCCGGCATTTTCATTCGCCAGTAATAAGTGAGGAGAGCTGGGAAAGCTCCAAAAATTACAATGATTCGCCATACGTAATCCGCTTGTGGGATGGTGGACGCGTTGGGATTTTCCTGGTACGACGGCGCTGGGTATTTGGCGTCGAAAGCGGCGGAGACAATTATAGCCACCACTCCACCAGCCAAAATCCCAAACCCCTGCATCGCAAACACGGCGGCGATGAATGCCCCCCTTGTTCTTTTATTGGCGTATTCCGACATAATTGTGGCGGAAAGTGGGTAATCGCCGCCGATTCCAAACCCGAGCCAGAATCGGAAGAAGCAGAGAGTGGCAACCACCGACGTCGGCGAGCTGCTAAAAGACAAACCGGAAGCAACAGAGCAAATAACCATAAGCATAAGGGTCATGCCGTAGACTCGTTTCCGACCCATTTTGTCACCGAGCCAGCCGAAGAAGAGCTGACCGGAGAGAGTACCGCAGAAGGCAACGCCGTTAACGGCGGCGGCGACATTGCCAGGCAATTCACCAGGCTTGTCAGAGCCCTGTTTGTGATAATAAATCCGACCCAGCAATTTAGTGACAAGAGATACGCAGAAGAGATCATAGGCGTCGGTGAAAAAGCCCATTCCGGCGATCACAATGGCCGTGAAATGGTACCATTGCGTCTTGGCTACATCCAACGCGTCCAACACTTTCAGTGGCTCTCCGGCCATGCTTCCAACTGGTTCAAAGCATTAAAAAAATGACTTTTTCCCCCAAATTCGTAAAATTAAACAAAATCTTAAGCTATACGACATCAAAATAAAAATCAATTCCAACATAATTCAATAAATATATATTATTTTTCCATTATTCTCGTAAATTTAATTTTATAGAAATATTATCAACTTGAATATAGTTAAATAAAATTTTATATCATATATTTAAAAAATATATATTATTCAACTTGAATATACCTAGAGGCGGAACGGCAGTCTCTGTGTTTTGCCGGAAGATGTGGCGGTGGCGGTGGCGGTGGCGGTGGCGGTGGCGGAGGAGGAAGGAGGAGAAGGACGGAGAGAAATGGGGATGGATGAGGGGTATTTAAGAGGGGGGAACAGCGTCCAAGTCACGTGCATGGAATCTTCTCCAGCGAATATTCCATAGTTTCTACCACTTTTTCTCGCCTTCTTTGCTATTTTGCGCTTTTTCACACTACGCTTCTCAACTGTTTCTTGTTTTTTTTTTTTTTTTTTTTTTNTTTTTTTTTTTTTTTTTTTTTCTTATTATGAAATTTCTTCATTTATTTTATTTTTTGTGTTTAATTTTTTTTAAAAGTAAAATAAATAATATAATTCAACTATCCACTTTTTAACTTTATTACAAAAATAAAAGAATTATTCTATAATTTATTCGCATCAAATTTAGCTTCGTGTAAACTTAAATTTCATCAAAATAAAAATTTAACGATTATTTTCACATTACTTTTTCTTAAAATTAATAGACGAATTTAATAAAAATAATTATAACTATTTTAGTTCCAATATTAATTGAGAAAATGATGTGACGCTCTGACAAGTATTTATTTATTTATTTTTATAAAATTCAAAAATAAATTTATAACTCATTACGAACCCGTGCTTATAATTCAAACAAGATATACTGTATTTTAACTCGTAGATTCAAAATTAATTAAAGTTTATTTGGTAAGTAACGTAAATAAATATCGTACTTCAGTCCTTCACCGAAAATATTAGGTTCTTGAGATGATCTCACCATTCTTAGTGGTGGAGACGTTTCATCGATTTAAGGTGAGTGGTGTTTCCGGTTCTTCAATAGGATTGGTTCACGGAATTTCTTTCCTTTTATTGCATTTCATTCAAATGGTTAATAGGGGACGTTTGATCAATTTAAGTTCTTCGGTCTATTAAAAAGACGCATATATATATAGTAAACGTCTATAGGATTGACAGAAATAGACGTTCCCTACATTAATTAAGACAATATTATTGTTGAGAAGAAAAAGTGGACCACAAGGAACGGGAACTTGATTGACTTATCTTTATAATTTGTTAGTCCAATTGATGTGGACGTTTTTTAATTTAATTAATGCATATGAGATTTTTTTTTCTTCAATTTACATTTAATTATGGAAATAACTAAGGATAAAATTTAAAGCAGAAAATATCTTATTTAAAATTTAAAACTAAAATCTATTATAAAACTAAATAAATAATATTTTTATACAAGAAATGGTTTTCTATTTAATTAAATAAATTAATTGCATGTGCGTTGAAACTGGATAAGGTTATCAACGTCACAACTTGACTTTTTTTTAATAATAATTAATTCAAATTAGTACTTTATTTTTAACATAAATTTAAATTATTAGTTAATTCGATGAATCATTAATNGTACTTTATTTTTAACATAAATTTAAATTATTAGTTAATTCGATGAATCATCCCTTAGCAAACCCCATGATAATTAATTAATAATAATTATTATATTCATGGAATAAAAATTAAAAAAATTAAATATTTATAAACTCAAATAATTGATTCTTATAATTTGAAGTTGTATAAATAAATGGTGCAAATTCAAACTTTTCAACTATGACTTTATGAGTAAAATATTTCGTAAATAAATAAAATATTAAATAGCGAGAATATATAATAATGTTTATTATGCAATAAAAAACGTTTTTCTTTGGAATATAACCAATATTATTTTAAAAGGGTATTTCATAGTTTTTAAGTTGAACTCATATTTGCATGGTAACGGTGGAAGTTTGAGCATTTTTAAACAACTTGGCGTTTATTTTGGATCATCTATAACCATGACATCTTTCGTTGTCTTTTGTCCATAAACGACGATTTTTGAATTGATAACTGCTAAGATGTGTGATGAAAGTACTGTGATTGACTACAATAGTCGAATAGTCCTAGTTTGTGTGGTGGTAGTAGAAGCCGGTAGAATCTGGTGGTCGTAAAACTAGTCAGTGGTGTATACAGCGACACGAGAGTTACCGATAAATACCCTTTTGGAATATTATTGAAACTTTTGAAAATATACGAGCATCTTTAGCATAATATTTTATTAATTTAGAAGGAAATGATGAAATAAAAGTCAAAGAGTGGAAAATGGAGTTGCCAGCTGTTAGGGTGTTCTACAAACTTTTCATCCCCATCTCCATCCTCTTAATGGGCATTTAATAGTCAACGTCTTTAAAAGTCTACTCTTCTGTTGTCACTTTTTTTAATTTGAAAAAACACCATTTAATAAAAATAATAATTATTTAATATATAAAAGAGTACACACCCAAACAAAAAGGGTTTTATTTTATTTTATTTTCTTACTAAAATACAAAATAAAATAATAATAATAATAATAATAATACTAAAAGTACTTCCACGCTATACCCTTATATTATATAATTTAATACTATAGTTGTGTAATAATCAGGTTACACTTGATATATTAGGCGTGTACATGGGTCGGGTTGAGGAAATTTTTTAGACCAGCTCAAAAGTTCGAGTTGGTTGGATGAGTAACCTAACCCAATCCGAAATTGATTCACAACTCAACCCTCTATTTTTGGGTTGGATTCGGGTTGTTCGAAAAAAGAACTTCGATGTTGAAGCACTTGAGGCTGAAACTAAGCAACTAGGAGACGACAAATGTTGTTGAATCGAGACGAGAATTCAAGAACTACATACCGACTCCAAGGGTGAAATTGAGGCGAGATGAGACCGAAGGCAACGGGTAGTTTAACCTTCTGCTCTAAGCTCTCAAATCCGAGGCGATTTGGCATCGCGTGGGAACTAAAGATCCACTTGTAAGAACTCAAGAGGAACAATTGATTCCAGATCCCAAATAAGGAAGAAGTTTGATGGGTAGATGATATGAGAAGAAAAACTAAGACCAATACCCAAAAACAAAGGAAAAGCAAATATATATATATATATATATATATATATATATCATCTTCATGTTGGGCCAAGCTGACTCAAGAACTGTCGTGAGATTCATAAACATGCTCTTTAAGGAAAGCAATTATTTTGTTCTCTAAAGATGCTAAAGTGTGTCAATGACCACAAAACATAATGTTTGTTACGTCGAGGAAGAAACCTGTATCAGATGACGCAGTTCGGTAAGAGTTTCATCCAATTGCTCCGAGAAACGACTGCAAAAGACAAATATTGAACCCTTTATTAAGTTTCTTGACATGATTTTCGAACAATTTAGTTCCCATCTCGGAGTGAACTTACCTCGACTTTAGTTGAACTGCCCTACCGTCCCAACGACATGCTGCCGAAGCCAAACCTCGACTTCTTATCAGCTGGTTTTAGTATTTGGAACGAACACATTAAGTTTTCATCCACGTGCATCATTGCACCAGCATTATCGAACTCTCCACAGTAATTTGGAGCAGAAAATAGTGTTACAAGTTTCCGATTTGCGAAAAACTCATACCCGTCCTCCACAACCTGCATATTGAAATAGTGTAAGTGTCTGCATTGTGTAGGTCTATGATGTTATCAGAGACATGATCACACCTGGTGAGCTCTACAAATCAAATCAAGATCATGCTTTCGAAGAAACTCTATAACTCGATCCGCTCCAAACGTGTAAGAAACCCCTCGTTCATTCGGTCCCCAGCCTCGTGTTTCTTGACTTGGATCAGACCAGAGAAGATCACAAACTAATCCGTTGTCGGGAACATCAGTAGGCCGCTTTAAGTTCCTAATCTGATCCAACTTGTCAAGGTGAGGAGACAGTCCACCATGCATACAGAGTATCCTTTCATCAATCAGAGCAGCCATAGGCAAGCAATTGAAACAGTCTGTGAATATCTTCCAGAGTTTGACGTTGAATCTCCGTTTACATTCGTCGTAAAAACCGTAGATACGGTTGACCGATGCACATTCATGGTTGCCCCTCAAAAGAAAGAAGTTTTCAGGATATTTTATTTTATATGCAAGGAGAAGGCACATGGTTTCTAAGCTCTGCTTTCCTCGATCTACATAGTCCCCCAAGAACAAGTAGTTCGAATGAGGAGGTAATCCACCATATTCAAGAAGCCTTAGAAGATCAGTATACTGACCATGGATGTCTCCTGAATGCCATTGAAAACTAAATTTCAGTCATACATACAGAATAAACAGCTCAAAACAACTAAATATTGAATTGAAAAACACTCCCACCATAGATCATTACATTACCCACATTTCTAGTGTCCTGAGTCTACCCATCTTACTAGAACTTCAGTGATACAACTTTGAATGTTAGGAATCACGGACCTCCACAATTGTATGATATGTCCACTTTAAGCATAAGCTCTCGTGGCTTGACTTTTAGTTTCCCAAAAGGCTTCATACCAATGAAGATGTATTCCTTACTTATAAACCTATAGAGCCTCCCTTAAAGCCTATGGAGCTCTTGAACAACCTCCCCTTAATCAAGGCTCAACTCCTTTCTCTAGAGTCTTCAAACAAAGTATACCATTTGTTCAACACTTGAATCACTTTTGACTACACCTTCGAAGCTAGCAACTTCTTTGTTCGGCACTTAAGGATTCGATTAGCATGGCTTTGATACCATGTTAGGAATCACGAACCTCCACAATGGTATGATATTGTCCACTTGGAGAATAAGCTCTCTATCACTCTTGCTTTCATTTTAATCAAACAAGGAAGAGCATTCCTTCCTTTTCAACATGAAGCAACCAACTAAACTACTTGTCTTCAATAAGCTCAGTCTCAAATGGTTAAGCAAGTCAATCCCAGTTTCAAATCAACTTAAATTGATGAATGAAACTATGTTGTAGCACTTGAGAGCTATACAATACGTAATGGGCATGTTCGATCAGAGTTCTCAATCGAAATATACTTTGTAACAGTCATAGTATAGCCGTAAGCAGTGTACTCTAATCCCAACAACAAAACCCAAACAAATCAATAGAGAAAGGGAAAAGGAGAAACCGCAGATATAGACAGGAGCTTCAATTTCCAAAAGATTTGGTTGCCTTAAGAAGATATTCCTGGAGACCATGCATAACTGAGTAATTTCCGTCTCAGATAGCGGCGCCTGCTTCCCCGATTTGCTCCCGATTTCAAGCAACCTGCTAATTATTCTATTAAGGGTAGAAGATTCCATCCTATGGCTTGGTTCCTCCTTCGATTCAAGAAAAAAACAAACGATCTTTCAGGACGAACAAGATAGCAGTAGTAAAAGGAAAAAAGAAAAGGCAGAAAGAATAAAGGCAACGTACTTCTTCAATGTTCTGTTTCTGGTTCCGCTCCTTGTCTGATTTGAAAAACTAGCATGACGAGAATTGAAATTGCGAGAGAGATTCAGGGTTTTTGAAAACGGAAGGAAAAAGAAGACGAACTACGGCTTTATGTTTCTTTTTCCTTTTGGCCATTTGGTTTCTCAGTTGGAGAGATGAAAAGAATGGTGGCAGATCGATGAGGAAAAAGGAAGAATATATTCGATTGCAAGAAGATTGAGTGGAATTCGGAGCAAACCCTAATGCAGAAAAAGGAATTAAAGAACGAAGGGTAATGAAGAAGCTTAGTAAAGTGGGGTTCTGAGTTGGTACACGCGGACCCCATACACTACACAACTTCTGAACCACTCTTCCACCGCCGATCATGACGACGGTGGCGCGTTTCCATTTTCTGCACGCAGCGTCGTACACGGCCGCCGGGAAAATGATCATGAGTCATGACGATGGTGAAGCACTCTCTCTAAGCCATTATAATAAAATTCGTTTTCATAATAATAAGCCCACAGTTATTGGGCTTGGGCCCATAATAATATGGGCCGAAACGTAGTTTGGTCTAAAAACTAAAATTAAAAAAAAAAAAATTGAAATTAATATTTTTTTAAAATGTGTTGAATAAAAGTGGAAAATAAGGCGCGTGATAAATATGAAATAAATTCCAAGTGGAATAATAAATGATAAAAATATAAGAAGAGTTTGACTTTGACCCTTGACCAGTCAATGACCACGTGATTGAATTGGATGGTTCCCATTTTTCCGATTCAGACAAAACCTTATCCTTTCTTTTGTTCCTTGTTGGGATGTTTTTTTTAGGTGAAACGATTTGTTCCTTTCATATATTCTAGAAGAGTTCACGTACTCAAATTTTCTTCACGAGCACAGCTATAGACATCTTCAACCGACTTCAATACTCTCCCTCTTTGCTTACTACTAATTTAAACGCTCCTCACTTGTTATTGCAGCTATTGAATTTTCCCGTTCACTACTTGTCCTTGGTAATGTATGCATAATTCTGACATAGTATAGATATATTATTACTCAACGAAAGAATAAGAAATATAATTGTGATCAAAAGTTCAATCTTCATTAATATTCACAACGTCTAAATAGAATACAACATACAAACTAATACCTACCAATAAAGAAAATATAAACTAATAAAATAAAATAAAATATATTATAAATCAAATCATAAATAAAAAAATATTAACTTATTACTAATATATTCTCCCATATGAACGGAGGAATATCTTGAGTAATTCAACCTATTAAATTTTGACCTGTCTCTGTATTTTTTTTTTTAAATTGTTTTTCATTTAAAATAATTATATATTTAAACCAATATTTTTTTATTTTTTATAATTTAGAGTTGTTGTAACTTTTAATTGTTTTTAGAAATAGAAGGTAAAAAAATCGGATGGTAAAAAGGTAAATGAGGTGAGAAAAAGGTAAAAGAAGTGAAGTGACACGTGGAATGCGAAAAGTAGGGAGAAGCAACGGTCACCGTTCTCACGGCTTTCAAAATTCCAATATATTAATTTTATAAATAAATAAATAAATAAAAAAAAAAAAACAATTGAAAATCAGCACGCAAAATCATCCCACGTCACAATTATCTCTTTAATTATATTTAAATTAAAGTCAATTACAAGTAGCTATAAAGCTTACACCAATTTCAAGTCGAACCAAGCTCGAACCTTCCTTACACTTTGAGTTCATATCCCATTTTGCTTCCCCAAAAACCCTCCTTTTTTTTAATTAAATAATCCAAATTTTTTTATACAATTATTAAGTTTGATTCTGATTTATAAGACCAACTGGACTTAAAGTTGTTGGTGTGATATAAATAATTATTATGGTATCGATTTTCTAGTACAAACTCGTGACCCACCGAGAAAAGTCGACATTCTTTGAGCAACATTCGTTTAATAATTATACATTTGAATTGAGGCTATCCAGAAGTATAAGGATAGCTCACCTTTTTGTTGGTTTACTTTACAATGAGATGAAAGAAGAAGGTAAAAGCAACAAAGAATAACATTAATAATGTGATCGAAATTGGTAACAATATGATCATCTTGTCTTAATTCTTGTCTGCTAAAACAGGGGAGGGAGGGAGGGAAAACAATATTAACACCTAATTAAGAGATCCCCTGATGAGATTATGGTGGGATTAGAGAGAAATTAAGAATAATAATTTGGGTTTAGCAAGAACACCCCAGAAGCTCTTCCAAATACTCTGTTCCTAAATCCTCCAAAACCACCATGTTTTGGATCCTTACATCTCTCTCTTTCTTCTTTTTGCTTATGCCATTCCTTCTCACTGAGTGTTTTCTTTTCAAAGCAATCACCGGCGACCCGCCGTCCTCGGCGAGCCCATAACCATCGCCGCCGCAGTTCATTTCCTTAAGAGATTCCCTAACTCTGTCGACGGGGAAATTGAGAATCGCCGTGGCTCCTCTCATCGCAAAGGCGGCTTGATCGTAGGCTAAAGCGGCGGCTTCCGCACTGTCGAATGTTCCCAACCATACCCTTATGCCACGTCTGGTGGAATCTCTAATTTCGGCGGCGAATTTCCCCCATGGACGCCGGCGAACTCCCCTGTAAGATCTCTCCTTCTTTGGGCTCTCTTCGCCGACGGAATCCACCTCCTCCTCCTTAATTCGCACCGCCCCAATTCCCTTCTCGGACGAATCCTGCCTCCCCTCCGAGATCATCTCATAAAGAACCATTTCCTCGGAATCATTCTCATTAAAAGGAAGAAAATCATGATCCAAATTGATGAACGAAGATTCCGGCGAATCAAACGAGGATTCCGATGAGAAATCCGACGCCGGCGAGAAGAATCCTGAGTAATCCATCTAATTAACAAAGATCAAAGAAGAAGAAGCTGCTCTGTTTTGGCAGTCGTCTTAGCAAGGAAAATTTGATTCCATAATCGCCGATATATATACCGAATATTCAAGTAAAGAAAATGAACAAGGGTAAAAAGGGAAGAGAGGAGTAGAGTCGAGGGTAAAATAGTAAAATCGCATACAAAGTATTTCACATTTAATCGGTTTAGAATGTTTTCGTCGTTGAGAAAGGAGCAGATTAATTGAACACATGCGTGAATTAAGGACATAGCCGCCGTATCAGATAGAGGGAAGTGTTGCTGACATCAGCATTGTATTTCCAGGGGTTTTGTCGGATAGTAATGGGACCAGTTCATGTCTTTCGTACACGTGTCCATCACGTGACCGATGCGACACTTTTTTGTCTTTATTACGTGGACGTCTCCAATTAATTACCACTCTGCCATTTTTCTCTCTTTGTTTGAAAACGGTTTCGGTTTTTATTCCCTGTTCTTTTATTTTTAGTGCGTATAATATAATAATGCTTTATAAATATTTATTTCAAATTAATTATCTTTTAGTATTTAATTAATTTCATTATTTGAACGCTACTTCCAAGAAATTGCAAGACGAATGAAGAATTATCGGAATTTAAAAATTATTTCTTCTACAAAATAATTACTAAAATCACTATCCAATAACCCAAATAAAACAAAAAGGGGCGATTTTTTTATTTTTATTTTTTATATTAATGGGAGTTGAAAAAAATAATGATTTTGATAGCCCCAATCCAGATACAGATCCCTTTGATTTAGTAATAATTTTTTAAGTGAAAAAAAAAATTAAAATTTAATGTAAAAATAAAATAAAAATAAAAACGACAATTCAGCCGCTGAATTGAATTTCAAGAGATCTCTCCGAAAAGAATGGATAGAAAACGACAATTCGGATTTCCTCTTCTCAACTTTAGGATGGGACGACATGTCGTCCAGCCATGAACCTTCCTCGAAACCCTTTTTTTTTTTTAAATAATTTTATTATTCCTGTCCTTGTCAGCGTGCGAAGGACACGTCGGTTTTCACGAAAGTAAATACGATAATCTGTTTTATTAAATTAATTTGTAAATGACCATTTTACCCCCAGCCACCCCAAATTGGAAGTAAGAGTGAAAACATACGGCTAAAAATGATCGGATTATTCCCATTCCGGTGTGCAAGGGCAAGGGACAGAGATTGATGGCTGGTTTTTTTGTCTTTTCAGCTTGTCAAAGTCAAGCAGTCTTAGTTTGACAAGTCCGACATTGAATTTTGGGACAATAATAGCCACTAACTGCTAACTCCTATAAACGACGTGTAGTTTTTGATTGCCTCAACTAAACAATATTTTTATTCATATGAAGATCTAAAAAGATTGGGGGTCAAAAGGTAATTTCACAAAAATAATAATAATAAAACCTACACTTTTGGGTGGGAATATAAAAACATTACCATGAATTAAAATTATTTATTTATTTATTTAAATTATAAAAAATCTTAGGTGACATATTTTATTATCTTCCATTAAAGAATTAAAAGTGAATTTGTTTCCCTTGATTTGAGACAAAATGAGAGAGAGAGAGGAAAATGTTTTAAATTTATTTGACTTTCAACTATTAATTTTATACTTAAAATTTATTATCTTTAAAATAATAAAAAATAAAACAATTTTTATTTATTATTATTATTATTATATTTTAGGGAGATAGTTAATTCAATTCAACTTAAAAGACTTTAATTTTATCTATTCAAATTATTATTTTAGAAATTTCAAAGCGTCGTGCTCTACTACGAAGCTTCGGGTGAAGATTACGTGGAAAATAATAATAAATAAATAAATATTGAAATTAAAACATAAAAAAGGAAACTGCAACGATATTTCTGCTCCCTCCCACAATGGAGCATTAAATTCCAAATTTATCCTTATTCCTTCTAGAAACTATAAATTTTTGTTTTTTTTTTTTTTTTAATTTTTTTTAATTATTTCAATATTAAAATTATATCTTATAGCTCAGTAATTAAAATTTATTTATAGATGACTTCCCGTAGTTACAAATATTTCATATCCTAAACTAAATAGGAAACAAAGAATTTTTATTTTTTTTTACTTGAGACTGGCGAGAGCATAATCAACGTTTTGTTTTGGGAGAGAATAGTCAATATCTTGATCTATCAAAGATTGATGTCTCCTTTTCGTAATAACTCTCTACGTTAGAACTACGTGTTCCTTTTGCCAAAAGAAGAATACCGGACAACAGACTTTTTAAAAAAATAAAGAGATTTCAAAAAATAAAAATACATCCATTTATACGATCTTTTTAGAAAAGCTAGCAACCAAGACTTATAATTTATTTGATTTAGTTATTTATTAACGAGAAAAAAATAATTATAGAATAATTTCAGACATTTAAATTAAAATAATATAACATTTAAAAAAAAATTAAAATTAAATTTCTTTTAGGCAATTTAGTGTAGGAAAAAGAAGACAAAAGTTGAAAAAAGGAAAAAAAAAAGTGAAATAAAATAAAATTGTTTTTTTTTTTTTTTTAATTTAAAAAGAAAGAAAAAAGGTCTAAAAAGATGGGCCATGAGATTGAGTGAGACTGGGGGGAGATACATTGCATGTGGTTGATTATCTTTTAGCATCATTTTCTCACATTTTAATTTTAATTTTATTTAATTTATGACCCCCAACCAATGGGTCCAACGTGGATTTATTAATTATGGGATTTTAATTTTACTTCAAGGTGTGGAGTTATTGTTCTTGTGGGCCCTCCAATTATTAGGTAAACAATCTGATTTGTGGATTATATTTAAATTGATTTCGACATAGATTTGCATTTATTTATTTTATTTTAAAATAATTTCCCGAAATTGAATTACCACAATTTTGTAAAATAAGTAATTTCATGAATGGATAAAATTATTTTACGTCTGGATGATAATAATTTATTGGGTTTTTTTAAATTAAAAATATTGTAGATGATAAAGAAGAATATTTTTGTAATTATTATTATTATTATTATTATTTTAGTTTTAAACACTGTGAAAATGACGTGGAAAAAAAAAGTGACAAGGACAAGAAATATGCATGCAAATACAATATTTGCCGAAAGGAGCCAAGAAGAAAACCCAATGACACGGCGGCGCGGAGCAATTTACTACTTTACCCTGGGCGATTGTGCTGGTAGGATCAGCCACGTCATTTTCCATATTAACAAGAAAATTAATCTAATTTTTTTTTAAATATGACCAAATTATTTAATCATTAAATTTAATTTTTTTTTGTTGAATTTATATTTTTTATTTCCTGCCTACCAAATCCTCATTTGAAATTTTTTAATATATTCAAAATTAATAAAAAAAATTTGAAAAATTTAGTATTTCATTAGACATAAATTATAATATCATATCTAAAAAAATCAATTAATATTTTTAAAATTTAAATATATGAATGAATATTACATACACGACAAAATTTGGAGATCTTCTAGATTGTTTAGAATCCGAATTATTTAATATAAATTTGAAAATATTATCAAATATTTTTTTTAGAGTATAAGGACAAAATAGGTAAACAGAACATATTTACGAAATTGACCTCGTGTGAGATCACTGATATCAATCCCAATGGGCCCTCTCAATGAAAATGGAAAGCCCAATGGGCTCTCCCAATGAAAATGGAAAGCCCATTACACCAAATGGGCTACAACCCATTCGATTTTTATTTTTTTATTTTTTATTTTCTCAAATTAGATGCTAGAAAAAGACAAAAATTAGATGAGTGGATTTGAGTAGGATTTATTCTCATGGACAGGGTCAACAATCATTCACGTCGAGTCACATTTGGGTGATGCAAGCTTCCTCATTGCCACTGGACTCGTCGATGACTTTCTCAGGGCTCTGTAAGAGAATAAAGAAGGTCCGAGACAAATTATCGTGTCATCGTCGTGGAACTTTAGAGTGTAATAATCAGATGATGAATTTGAAAGCTCAGATGATTAGGACTTATAGCAATAGTTGAAGAAGATTCTAATGGGTGACAAGAAAAGGTGGAAGCTTATAATAATATAATATAAGGTGCAGATGCATGAATGGTGCAGTCATCACTGACTGACTTGGTCACCAAAATGGGTGATTCAAGTGAGCTAAAAAGCACTTGTTTTTGGCGTTGACCACCACTTTCCGACTGACTCAGTCTTCATGTTGACCAATCATTTGTAATCCTTTCTATGACTGCTAATGCAAATGCTGCCCATCTTGTAAACATGGGAGGAGGAGCTCTCAAAAGCTAAATGGGACCAAACTCTTCAACTCATTCCACTTCCCGATATTCCCGTTCTATTGTTAAAATCTGTGATACTCGAGCAAAGGAGAGATCCATGAATGAACTAAAAAAGACTTAAAAGAATTGAAAGTCACTATCTATATCAATAAGGTGCACCTTCTTTTTTGGTAGCTCAACCGTAGAATTCCATAGTTAAGAGCGGTTTGCTTACATGAATTCTATGTTGGGCGATCTGTTGGAAATTTTTCTAGAATGCATGTGAGTGAGGACAAAACATGTTGGAATGACTCGTGTGGTCTGTGGGGATGGTTTTTATTATTAAGAAGCAAGAAGTACATAACGAGGTGTGGTCTGTGCCATTAGGTGTTGATTCCAAATTCCAAATTTTGAACCGAATCTTGGACACGGAGTGTTACAAAATCACACAATTCATACACTCGATCTACAGTAAACATCAGACTGTATAACCTAACAATTTTTTGAAGACAAGTTTTAATCTTTGAATCTCAAACTACCATTTCATTCCTTGTTGAATTTTTGTAATGTAATGGTAAGGATGAGGTAAGACAAATTAAGAACATGTCCAAGATAATGGGTGGCGAATCCTAAGATAATGGTAAGGATGAGGTAAGACAAATTAAATTTAGTATTTGAAAGGATACTCAATCAGTTTAACAATTTAAGCGGGGAAATCCTCGTTTAAACATAACATAATCTTCCACATACACATATATATAATGAGTCGGGATGAAGATGGGAAATGAGAATATATAATCGAGATTGAAATAGAAGGAAGATACGGGAATGAGAAAGACGAAAATGAAGAAGGTTTCCCTGTCATGTCTTGTGAGATCCCACGTCAATTGAAGAGAAGAACGAGTGCCAACGAGGATGAAACAATTGGGTTGAATATAAGAACGAAACATTCTTTATAAGGGGGTGAAAACCACTTTCTAGTAGATACGTTTAGGGGTCAAAGCGAACAATATCTGTTAGCGGTGGGTTTGGGCTATTACAAAGGGTATCAGAACCCAACATGGTGCTGTGTGCTAGCGAGGACATTGAGCCCTGAATGAGGATGGATTATGAGATCCCATATCGATTGAAGAGGGGAACGAGTGCCAGCGAAGACGCTGAACCCAGAAGGAGAGTGAATTGTGAGATCTCATATCGGTTGGAGAGGAGAACGAATCAGTTTTTTATAAGGCTGTGGAAACCTCTCCCTATCCGACTCATTTTTAAAACTATACACGAAATTCTGAAAGTAAAAACTTAAAGAAAACAATATCTATTAGCAGTGAACTTAAGCGGTTACATGTCTCATGTCTTGTCTTATGTCTTGTCTCGTGGACATCATTGTATGGCAACATTATTTTGAAATAATTTCTAAGTAATTTCAAAAAAGGATAAACATAAGTGGAAAGAGATGGTAATTAGTTGATAACGACCTTCAGCTTCTCTTTTCACTTTCTTCTCCATACTCAAGAAGATCCTCCAGCACTTTATCATCCAAATACTCGAATTCAATCACTTCATCTTGCCTCATTGTCCTTGAAGAAGACGAACAACAAAATCCGCCTCCGCCTCCACGGTCGGAGCTCCTCGGCGGGTATTCACTCGGAAAGTTCAAAATCGCCAAATGACCCCTCATGTTGTAAGCCGCCCGATCGTAAGCTCGTGCAGCTTCCTCCGCCGTGTTGAACGTCCCCAACCATATACGCACTCCTTGCCTTCTAGAGTCGCATATCTCCGCCGCGAATTTACCCCACGGTCGTCGTCGTACTCCCCGGTAACGGATGATCTCTTTCCCGCCTCCAGCTGCGGCGGAATCCTCGGTGTAATCCTTTCCACGGCCACCGCTGTCGTCCATGGTGGTTAATGTTTTAAATGTTGTTATTATTATTATGATTTTTGCATGGGATGAGTATTTATAGTAGCATTCTGGGTTGGGGTTGGTCAAAAAAGTGTGGTCAAAATGGTGGCTAAAAACCCACGTGGATTATTATTATTATTCGGACTCCTTTTACGTTAATTGTTTTGATTTGTGTGTGTCAATGTCATGAAGAAATTAAATTCATGTAACCAAACTATATACTTTTTGGAATATCACCACTACCTCATTCCATATTTTCAAATTAACAATCATCCACTCATTTTTCATTCAAATATAAAAGTGAACCGAGCAGGAATAGGATTGGTCGGGTGTAACAACCTCATCCCACCCCTAGTAGATATTGTTCTCGGGACTTTTCTTTTCAGATTTCTCCTCAAGATTTTAAAACGTGTCTACTAGAGATAAGTTTCTACACCCTTGTAATGAATGTTTCGTTTCCTTCTCAAACCAATGTGGGATCTCACAATCCACCCCCCTGGACCCAACGTCCTCGTTGGCGCTCGTTCTACACTCCAATTGATATGAGATCTCACAATCCACCCCTTTTCGAGACTTAGCGTCCTCAGTAGCACACAACCCAGTGTTTAGTCATGATACCATTTATAACCGCCAAAACTAACTACTAATAGATATTGTCCGCTTTGAGTTCTTATGTATCACTGTTAGCCTCGTTGTTTTAAAACGTGTTTGCTAGGGAGAGGTTTCTACATTCTTATAAAGAATGCTTCGTTCCCTTCTCCAACGAATGTGAGATCTCACAATTCACTGCCCTTATGGGTTCAGTGTCCGCTTTTGCCCATTATGTATAATTTTCTACTTCACGATTTTAAAACGCATTTACTGAGTAGAGGTTTCCACATAGTTATAAAGAATGTTTCGTTTTCCTCTCCAACGAATGTGGAATTTTACATTAGAGAAGGAAAATATAATCCCCACATCCCATTAAGCTAACCACGAATAATCTCTCCCCACATACTCTTTGTCAACACGAAAATAGAGGGTTGGGTTGGGCTGTAAAAAGTTTTGGGTTGGGTTGCCAATCCAACCAACCCGAACTTTTGGGTTGGGTCAAAAAAATCCTTCAATCCAACCCAACCCGGACCATGTACCCCCTACTCTTTTAAGTTCCATCTCAAAAATGGCTCAAACCGACATGTTTGGCCCAACGTAGCTGGGTTAATGTCGAAAGTTTCAAACGACAGAACAGATTTGTTTTGTTCTAGAAAGAGGAAAGTGGACGACGTGTCGTTTTGACGAAGTCAAGGCCCATGGAGGTTTATAGAAGCAATCGTGGGCCGTTAGTTGGCAAGATTGACCGCCTTAATCTGGTAATTAACTGACATGTCTGAATTTGGTTTTAGCGAGTCAAAAGCGTTGACTGGTTATGCCAAGTTGGAAGCTCCACCAGTTGAGATTTGAGAACGTGGCAGCACGTGAGTCTCCCTGCCAACCTCCATGTTCCTGGGTTCAGTGCCACGTGGGTGTGGTGCAAAATTTATCTTTAAAATTTTGGTATTATCCAATAACCTGATCCATGAAAAAAGGGGAAAAAACTGTATATTTGTTAGTACCCATGAAATAGGGGAAAAAGTTCCATTCAAATTACTCTAAATAAATAAATAAATAAATAAAATTTCATGTATTTTTACCGACTCCCCACGTGGCATTTTACCAAATTATTTTATTTCCCGTAAAATTCGCTTTTATTTCTGCCACGTTTCAAACTTTATAATTTAATTATCTCAAATCATTATGAAATTATTTTATTCACAAATAATTAAAATCATTTTTTTTTACCACAAAAGTAAATCAAATAATAATATGAAAGCGTGTGTTTAATTAAGAGAATTCATGATGTAATTAGCAAAATTCAGGTGGGAATTGAGCCAATTTCGGCTATTGATTGATTATTTGTTCTTTATATCAATTATTTATAATTTACGGATATTATTACATATTTATTTAACCTCCAAAAGCTTATAATTATCTATGTTTGAGTGTGTACTAGGTAAAAGTTTCCACACCAAATTTCTCTCTTCCATGAAATTTCACAATCCACCCCTTAAGGGCTATCAGCGTCTGACTTTGATATCATTTGTAATAGCTCAAATCCACTGCCAGTAGATATGGGTTAAACCCACTCCTCCCACTACTAGTAGATATGGGTCAAACCCACTACTAGTAGATATGGTCAGCCCCTCTGACTTTTATATCATTTGTAATAGCCCCTCTGACTTTTATATCATTTGTAATAGCCCCTCTGACTTTTATATCATTTGTAATAGCCCAATCCACCGCTAGTAGATATGGTTTGTTTTGGGCCGCTATGTATCATCATCAGTCTCACGGTTTCAAATCAATAGTAGATATTATCCGCTTAGTCTCACAGTTTTAAGCATATCTACGTTCCTATAGAGAGGTTTCCACACCCTTAAAATAAAATTCACAATCCACCCCTTAGGGGCTTAACATTCTCACTGACACATTGCTCAATGTCTAGCTCTAATACCATTCGTAACAGTCCAAGCTCATCGTTAGCAAATATTTTCCGTTTTGGCTCGTTACGTAGCCATTAATCTTACCAGTTGATATAAAATTTCATAAACATGTTAAAATTTCATGTTTTGTTCTTCTCAGTCGATATAAAATTTCATAAACATGTTAAAAAAACTTCGGTTGAAGATAGTAGTAAGTAACATGACGATTGGAGGGTTACATCATAAAGNTTCTCAGTCGATATAAAATTTCATAAACATGTTAAAAAAACTCCGGTTGAAGATAGTAGTAAGTAACATGACGATTGGAGCGTTACATCATAAGGTCGGGAAGAAGAAGAGTATTGTAATATTATATAGTTTGGAAGTGAGGGATTGGATTAATAAATAAAGAGGGGGAAAAAACAGAGGAAAAACTCACCAACTACAATGTACTGTCACACTGACTCTCCAGTGGTTTTTTCCCCCTTTTTGTAAACCCCAACTTCCAGCTCATTTCCACTCAAAATCCCAACCTCATTTATTCCCAATTAGGTTTTCCCCTTCCCCTTCCCTTCCCTTCCCTTCCCTTCCCTTCCCATTCAAGATCTATCCATGGAGTTCTTCCCCCAACTCAAATCTTCCCATTACCTTCCTCCATTTCCGCCGCCAATTCCTTCCCATTCCGACTCCACCAGCTTCCCCATTATCGCCATTGCCATCATCGGAATTCTCGCCACCGCCTTCTTGCTCCTCAGCTACTACGTTTTCGTCATCAATTGCTGCCTCAACTGGCACCGCATCGATCTCCTCCGCCGTCTCCCCCTCTCCTCGAGGCGCCGCCGTCCACCTCCCACCACTCCTTCTCCACCCATTCACACCAGGGGTCTCGACGAATCGGTCATTAGATCAATCCCTTTAGTTCAATACAAGAATTCAATACCCAGAGGAAAAACCTCGTCGGAATGCTCTGTTTGTTTGAGTGAATTTGGAGAGGATGAAACGGTGAGAATCATTCCCATTTGTTCACATCTTTTCCACATTGATTGCATCGACATTTGGCTGCAAAACAATCCCAATTGCCCATTATGTCGAACCACCATTTCCAGCTCTGCTCTGTTTCATCGATTTCCCCTGCCAACCTCCTCGCCGGCGGATCCAATCGGCGGTGGAAATGAAAGAGACTTCGTAGTAATTGAATTGGGTGGGATTAGAAACGACCCATCTGGTCAATTGTCACAAGAACGACCAAATTCAGGGGAATGTCCGGCGACAGCCGGAAAATTAGAACAGGGGAAGAAGCGGCGGAAGCTGCAGAAAGTGACGAGTTTAGGAGATGAGTCGATTGACACTAGAGAGAAAGACGAGAGGTTTTGTGTTCAGCCGATTAGACGGTCGGTTTCGATGGACTCGTCGGCGGAACGACAGATGTATTTGGCAGTGCAGGCGGCGCTGCGTGGAAGTACGGCGAGCCCCGGCGGCGATGGGTGTAATGGAAGAGGGAGGAGGTCTCTGTTTTCGTTTGGGAATGGGATGAGTTGCAGAAATGGCGTTGAAGTTCAGGCGGTGCGGTTGGAAGAGAGTTAGGAATTAGAAAAGGGATATTATAGAAACTGTTAGGATTACGAGAGAGATTCAATCAAAAGATTGAAAGCTTTTTTTTTTTTTTTTTTTTTTTTTTTTTTTTTTTTNTTTTTTTTTTTTTTTTTTTTTTTTTTTTTTTTTTTTTTTTTTTTTAATGTATTTATTAATTAATTTTTTTTTCTTTAAACAATCATCATTATCAAAATTATTGCTCAAAAGCCTCAAGATCTAATTATTATTATTATTATTTTTCAAATTACTAATTAAATATAAAATATTCTAATAATATATATTTTTTGTTATTTAGATTTATATAAAATAAAATAAAATTTAAAATTTAAAATTTATTTATTAAAGTTAAGTTTTTAAATCTGGGTTAAATTAGCGTTAATTAAGATTCCGTCTACTAAACAGGTTAATATGCGGTACACGTGTTCGTTTGTTACTGGATGTTTCAATCCGCTCTCATCTTTTTGTTTTTGTTTTTTTTTTTAATTGTTTGTTCCGAAATTTTCATGGACTTTTCGATCCCTTCCTTTTTCATTTCCCAAAATCTTCGTCGCGGAATGAGATTCCAAATTGGAGGGGAGTTGCAGTCGACGAAGATTTGATTTCAAATCAGATGGATCCATTGGAGGACCCGAGCTGTTCGGATTTTCTTGATTACTCGTTGTTCGCCGACGCCGACAACATTGTTAGCCCTTCGCTCGGTCCTCTATGGCTGCCTAATGATTTCAGGTAGTAATAATAATAAATCAGTTACTGCATTGTTTTTCTTTTTCTCTTCCTGTGGATTTTGTTGTCTCTGTTTGATTGAATGGAGAATGTTCACGAATTTGGGGATTTTGTTCCGTTTGCAGGGATGGTGGTGCGGATACGGGTGTTTCAGCCGGGCGTGTTGAATCTGAAGAAACCGATTGTTTGCGGAAGAGGTAGGTATTTTGCATGTAGCGTTATTGGATGTTCACGAACTGATATCGGTGATATGCGCTTCTTCAGTAAAGAAAATTCATGACACTGGCGCTTAGTTCTGGTTTCGGTGAAATTTTGCAAGTGCTTTGTCAATATCTTGTTCATGAATCGGACCATATTATTGCTTACAGAGTTGGAATATCAATTGTATCTAAATTGTGCTTTCCGGTTGTGGATATAGCCATTTTCGGTAGGAATTAGCATCTTGGGAAATAAGTATAATCTATGGTTCTCTTGATTTTGGTATCATTTTTCTTTTGTTAGTCAATAAGCGATTTGTTGTTATAGGATTAACTTTCTGGTGATGTTTTTGAACTTTTTCTATCAATTTTCAGTTACATCTACCTGTAATTTTCCTGCTTGGAATTTCTCAGGGTGCGAGATGAGCCGTGCACTGGACCGACTTCTAAAGCTTGTCGCGAGAGGTTGCGGAGAGGGAGATTAAATGATAGGCAAGCATTTTTTTTGTTATCCAACTCTTTTGCAATTTTACCTGCTTCTTCTTTTCATTCTTTTGTTTGATGATGATGATTGATGATAATATTGGGAGGAGAAATCTAATGGTGTTTATGATCTATGTATGATATGTTTTTTCCATCCAAGAGAGTTCAAGGTTATTATTATTTGTTTGGAATTTGCACTTCTTTGGATTTTAGGGAATAATCTAATGCTTATTTCAGTTGTTCTTAGGACATGCCGTAACGTTTTTGTTGGTGATTCGTGCAGGTTTCTAGATTTGAGCCATGCTTTAGAACCTGATAGACCTGCCAAAACTAACAAGCCTGCCATACTTGATGATGCCATTAGAGTGTTGAATCAACTCAAGACTGAAGCCGAAGAGCTCAAACAAACTAACGAAAAGCTACGGGAAGAAGTGGAGTGTTTAAAGGTTAGCTATCGTATATGAAGGCCGAGTATGTTCATATCATCTTTGAAACCTGCATGGCACTATACCCTGCTATTGTATCTATATTCATCTTTATATAACTTTTTTTCCATTAAAAATTTGATTTCTTTTTGTTAAGGCATGTTCTTTCAACAATTTTTTTAAAAATTATTATGGTTAACTTGTATTTTATATTCGACGTCTTGCATCTTTAATATTTGTATGACTTAAACGGAGCCGCCTCTTGTATGAACTGCTCTGCGAGTAATTATGCTATTCTGCTGTAACATACTTCATGTATTTGGGATAGTTTATCGGTAACTCGATCAAAATGCTTTGTTAGGAATCACAACTCTCCACGATGGTATGATATTATCCACTTTGAGCATAAGCTCTCATGGCTTTGCTTTAGGCTTCCCCAAAAGGCCTCATACCAATGGAGATAGTATTTCTCACTTATAAACCCGTGATCATTCCCTAAATTAGCCAATGTGGGACTCACTCCTAATAATTCTCAACAATCCCCCCCTTCGAACAAAGTACACTACAAGCCTCCCCTGAGGCTTATGAAGCTCTCAAATAGCCGCCCCTTAATCGAGGTTCAACTCCTTTCTCTGGAGCCCTCGAACAAAGTACACCCTTTGTTCGACACTTTAGTCACTTTTGACCACACCTTCGAGGCTCACAATTCTTTGTTCGATATTTGAGGATTCTATTGACATGACTAAGTTTAGGACATGACTCTGATACCATGTTAGGAATCACAACTCTCCACAATGGTATGATATTGTCCACTTTGAGCATAAGCTCTCATGGCTTTGCTTTAGGCTTCCCCAAAAGGCCTCATATCAATGAAGATAGTATTCTTGCTTTGGGGTTCACCAAAAGGCCTCATACCAATGGATATAGTATCTAATTAAAAAGGTAGTATAAACCCATGATCATTCCCTAAATTAGCCAACGTAGGACTCACTCCCAATTATCTTCAACATGCTTCTAGCTTGTATTGTATCTAATTAAAAAGGTTGTGTGATGTTTAGTGACATGTCCACAAGTATATTTTGGAAATTTTGTGATCTCTCAGCATCAGTTCAAAGTGTTTTTGCTTGATTTTAACAGGCAGAGAAGAATGATCTTCGGAAGGAGAAAACAATTTTGAAGGAAGACAAAGAAAGAATCGAGCAACAGTTGAAATCTATAGCCATTCCACCTCCAGGGCTTATCCCAGGTCATCCAGCTGCATATCATGCTGCTCCAGGTAAGATGGCTGTTTTTCCAGGTTATGGTTTGATACCAATGTGGCCATATCTTCCTCCATCAGTATGTGATACTTCTCAAGATCATGAGCTCAGGCCTCCTGCTGCTTAGTTAGTTTTGCCATCTTTAAACGAATAAACTATCACTTTCTTTCATCCATCCATTTTTGTTCACCAACATGCTGCAAATATTTCTCTCAACTCATTTCCTTATTTGTCTTTTAAAACTTCTAGTTGCTAAATGGAAGCAGCATTTCGTTTCGTTCTTTTAGTAATTGGATTTAACTTTGTGGGTTATCATCTTATGTAAATATATTGATGTTCTGAACTTTTGCATTCACGGGTATTGAATAATAGACTTTCTTGTTCATTTGGTGGAGCCTCAGTCCCCTAAGACACGAGGCTGCGTCATTATAATGAATGAAACTGCATCAATGCCTACCATTGAAATATCAGTCTACATCAAAGACATGGCTGGGATTCGACTGGATGTTAGCTTAAGCTTGAATGGTTGGAAGCTATGCTCTTGAAGCCAAAAGGTAGTGCAAGTTTGTCTCGAAGAAACTGACTATCGATGTTGAGATATCTAGAAGGAAGATGTGAGATCCCACACCGGTTGGAGAGGGGAACAAAGTATGTCTTATAAGAGTGTGGAAACCTCTCTCTATAAGACACGTTTTAAAATGTGAGGCTGACGGCAATATGTAACAGGTCAAAGCGCACAATATCAGCCAGTGGTGGGCTTAGAATGTTACAAATGGTATCAGAGCCAGTCACCGGACGGTGTGTCAACCGTGACGTTGGGCCCCCAAGAGAGGTGGATTGTGAGATTCCACGTTGGTTGGAGAGGGGAACGAAACATTCCTTATAAGGGTATGGAAACCTCTCCCTAGCATACACGTTTTAAACCGTGAGACTGACGTCGATACGTAATTGGCAAAAGCGGACAATATCTGCTAGCGGTGGGCTTGGAATGTTACAGCAGATACCAAATTTTAATATGTCGAACAATGACCTAATCTCAAATGAAGTGTGCATCAAGTTTCGTGCGAGTTGTATGGTAAGGCAATCGTACATAGGTTTATCCCCTTTAGGCAACGGAACGAAGAATTAAAAGGTCGGATCAACGTACGAGTCGTGAGGAGAAGGGAGTTCTAAAATCTTAAGTTATGTCCATTATCTATCAAAATGATTTTGATGGTATCGCACTGTTCTTTTGTTTCCACGAGTGGCTCTTAATCTTCGACTACTTTTGATCTCTCACATGATTGGATTTCGATTTTAAATATCATTTCTATCTTCGTTAGGCAATTCAGCATTAAAAATCCAACATTTTCGATAAAACTCCACAGAATTTCACCGGAGAAGCAAAATGGTTGCCGTCGGCAAAGTGAACCTCACGCCTGTCTCCAAACTTGACGATGCCTTCGACAGAGCATCCGAACTGAAAGCTTTCGATGATACTAAGGCCGGCGTCAAAGGCCTAGTCGACGCCGGGGTTGTCGAGATCCCAAGAATATTCTACCGCCCACCCAAAATGGACGATTCCAGTTCCGTCGAGACCCATCTCGGCGTTCCGGTGGTGGATCTCGAAGACGTCGACAAAGACCCCTTCAAACGCAGAGAGATTGTGGATAAAATCAGGGAAGCTTCAGAGACGTGGGGCTTTTTTCAAGCTGTAAACCATGGAGTTCCGGCGAGGCTTCAAGAGGAGGTCATCAATGGGGTGCGTCGATTTCACGAGCTAGACAGTGAAGTGAAGAAACAATATTATACAAGAGAGACCACGGCGCCGTTTGTTTACAATTGTAATTTCGATCTGTTCAGCGCACCGGCGGCCAATTGGAGGGACACTTTCTTTACTTTCATGGCCCCTGTTTCTCCCTGCTCGCAGGACCTGCCTGAAGTTTGCAGGTAAGTGTTAGAAATCACGAATCTGTACAATAGTATGATATTGTCTACTTTGAATATAAGCTCTCGTGACTTTGCTCCTAAAATGTCTCGTATAAAGTACACTATAGAGCCTCCCCTAAAACTTATGGAGCTCTCGAATAGCCTCCCCTTATAATCGAGGCTCGACTCTTTCTTTGGAGAACTCGAACAAAGTACATTATTTGTCTAACATTGAGTCACTTTTTTACTACATCTTTGAGACTCGCAACTTCTTTGTTCGACATTGAAGATTCTATTGACATAGCTAAGTTAAATGCATGACTCTGATACCATGTTAGTAATCACGAATCTCCACAATGATGTGATATTGTTCACTTTGAGCATAAGCTCTCATGGCTTTGCTTTGGGTTTCCCAAAAGTTCTCGTACCAATACATTCGTTGCAGGGACATCTTGGTTGATTATTCGAAAGAAATAGCGAAGCTTGGGGAATTAATATTTGAGTTGCTTTCGGAGGCTCTTGGTTTGAAATCGACCCATCTTCTTGACTTGGACTGCAACGAGGGACTAGCTCTTGTGTGCCACTATTATCCGCCATGTCCTCAGCCTGAACTCACCATTGGGGCCACCGAGCACTCCGACGATACCTTCATCACCATCCTGCTGCAAGACCATATCGGAGGTCTTCAAGTGCTTCAACACAACAAATGGGTGGATATTCCTCCTGTTCCGGGAGCCCTCGTCGTCAATGTTGGCAGCTTATTACAGGCAAGTTTTTGACTTTTTATGATAGACAATTGTTAGGAATCACGAATTTTCACAATGATATGATATTGTCCACTTTGAGCATAAACTCTCATGACTTTGCTTTGGGTTTCCTCAAAAGACCTGGTACCAATTGAGATGTATTCTTTACTTTTAAACCCATGATCACCTTTTAAATTAGCCAATGTGGACTCACTCCCAACAATTTTCAATAACAACATCGTCCTAGATACATAAAATTTAAAGAAAATTACGAGTTTGGATTCCTTTTTGCAGCTGGTAACGAATGACCGATTCGTGAGCTCGGAGCACAGGGTGTTGGCGAATAGCGAGGGTCATCCGCGAGTATCAGTGGCAAGTTTCTTCTCCACCGGGCCTCTTCCGACCTCCAAACGTTATAGACCCATCGAAGAACTGTTGTCGGAAGAAAATCGTGCCAAGTACAGAGACATAACGGTTAGGGAATACAATCTCTACTATGCAGAAAAAGGGTTGGATGGGACCTCTGCTCTCCCACATTTCAGGCTTTGATTACATACTCATTCAAATTACCTATAAGCTTGTGTTGTTTATGATACAATCTTCTTCCCAATTGGCTATTAGGCCTAAACATTATGAAAAATTGGCTAAAAAAGTATTTACGAGTAATGTCATCCTTATGAACAAGTGACTCGTGAGTGTTGCTAGGTTAGACGAGCCAATAACTCGAACGAATTCAAAAGAGACCCGTATCAATTACTTGAAATTACGGAAATGGTGACCCCAATAACGACTAGTTTGCTGTGTCCGGTCTGTTCTTTCTAGGCCTTTTGTCTATTAAAGATTAATTAATCATTTAGCCAAAGACGTACATCTGTACCTTAAGAGTAATTGTTCAGAACCTCCCAAATTCGATTACCCCATTGTAGAGGAGGTTGTCACCGTGGTGAAATTACACCATGACTGAAAGAGAAGGACTCGCCATAGTACATCCTGTACAGAAATTTTGGCTATATTAAGCACAAAATTGTCTACGTGACCACCAGACCTTGCACGCAAGACAACGTTGCTGTGTATGTAAAGACGTAGCTTGTCAACAGGACAAGGTCGAGTGGGACAAACTCCTGATGCTCTTGGAGTTGTAGCTTGTACCACAAAAACCATGAGAAAGTGTTTTCATAGATTTTATCGCGACATCTTTTGTCTATTCTTTGAGCAAGAATAATAACATTACCTTACATTCACTACGATATGAACTCCAAGATCTTGTGACAGAACACGAGGGGATTTATTGAATCGCGATCCATAAACTACCTTTATGAACTACAAATTAAACATGTGCTTGGGTGAGCTTGAAGTGGTTCAAAGTAGAAGTTCCAATGCCCTTTGAATGGAACTGGATATTGAAGTCTTTGATTGTGGTATCTCTGTATATTGCAGGGTTTTCTTCTGATACCAATTCCTTGATGGGTCCATACACTTTGGAGGTCTGTAACCCAAACGTGGAGAAGAACCCTGCCACTGACACTCTCGGACCCTCCTTGTTCGCCACAACCCTATGCTTAGCGCTTTTGAATTTGTCATTCGTTATTAGCTGCAAAAGATCTCCGATGTTGACGACTAAAGCTCCGGCGACAGGGGGGACGTCCACCCACTTGTTCCCATGCCGAACCTGTAAGCCGCCGATGTGGTCTTGCAGCAGAATAGTGATGAAGTCATTGTCGGTGTGCTCCGATGTGCCGATCGCCATATTCGGCTGTGGGCATGGTGGGTAGTAGTGGCATACAAGTGCAAGCCCCTCGCTGCAGTCTATGTCGTTCAAGTAAGTTGGAGGAAGACACAGAGCCTCCGACAGCAATTCAAACATTAATTTCCCAATTTCCATCACTTGTTTTGAGTAATCCTCCAGAATATCTCTGCACAAACAGAGCAATCTCTAATCTCTGTTTAAATGGGTTTGTTTTTTCAAATGGGACAGTATTATAATGTTGGGGAGATTCATGAAAGTAAGTGGACAGTACAGTGGAGATTCATAATTCGTAACATGGTATGAGTCTAACAAAGGGTGTAATTTGTTCGAGGGCTCCAGAGAAAGGGAGTCGAGCCTTAATTAGGGGAGGTCGTTCGAGGGCTCTAGCAAAAAGGAGTCGAGCCTCAAGTAAGGGGAGGCCGTTCGAGGGCTCCAGAGAAAGGGAGCCAGGTCTCAATTAAGGGGAGGCCATTCGAGGGCTCCAGAGAAAGGGAGCCAGGCCTCAATTAAGGGGAGGCCGTTCGAGGGCTCCAGAGAAAGGGAGCCAGGCCTCAATCAAGGGGAGGCCGTTCGAGGGCTCCAGAGAAAGGGAGCCAGGCCTCAATCAAGGGGAGGCCATTCGAGGGCTCCAGAGAAAGGGAGCCAGGCCTCAATTAAGGGGAGGCCGTTCGAGGGCTCCAGAGAAAGGGAGCCGGGCCTCAATTAAGGGGAGGCCGTTCGAGGGCTCCAGAGAAAGGGAGCCGGGCCTCAATTAAGGGGAGGTCGTTTGAGGGCTCCAGAGAAAGGGAGTCGGGTCTCAATTAAGGGGAGGTCGTTCGAGGGCTCCAGAGAAAGGGAGCCGAGCCTCAATTAAGAGGAGGCCGTCCGAGGGCTCCAAAAAAAGGGAGTCGAGCCTGCTGATCGAGGACTCCAAAGAAAGGGAGTTGAGCCTCAATTAAGAGGAAGGAGGTTGTTCGAAGCTCTCGAGAAAGGGAGTTGAACCTCAATTAAGGGGAGGGAGACCATTTAAGGATTCCATAGATCTCAGACGAGGCTATGTAGTGTAATTTGTTCAAGGAGATGATATTAGAAGAGAGATCTATATCTCCATTGGTACGAAGAAGAAGTGTCGGTGAATTAGCAGATTTACCTGCAACTTTCCGGCAGCTTTTGCGGATGGTGAGAATTTGGGGCACTTAGATACCGAAACGTATCCCTCCAATTGGTGGTGGCTGAAGAATACAGATCAAAATTACTGACGTAAATGAAAGGCCTCATTATGTTGCGAGAATAGTATGGTGCCTTCAATTCCGTGTCCTGTTCATGAAATCTCCGAACCCCATTTTTCATCTCTTCAACAACACTCACCGGAATCCCATGGTTAATCAATTGGAAAAACCCAAATTTCTCTGAAGCTTCTCGGATTCTGTCGACGGTGTATCTTCGTTTGAGTGCCGTTTTTCCGATGTGGTCGAGGTCTATCACCGGAATATGGATTTGGGTCTTGTCGGAAACATGGCCGGAGTCGTTGGACTCCGGTGGCTGGTAAAAGATTCGAGGGATTTCAGTAATTCCGGCGTCCACTAACCCTTTAACGCCGGATTTTGTGTCGTCGAAAGCTTTGAGGTCAGTGGGTCTGTGGTAGCTTTCGTCGGCTTTGGATACCGGAGTTAGGTTGAGTGTATTGACTTTTGTCGCTGCAACCGCCATTGTCTATTATCTTATCCTGGGTTGAACCACTTTGCAGACCACATATAAAGAAAAATCAAAGGTTTAAGGAAAATGTTCGGTCTCATTAAAATTGACACACAATTTTGACCAATTCAAATTTTTGTTATCTATTTTTTTAATTTTAAATAATTCTTGTTATAGTCAACATCACTCTCCTCCGCCGCCGTAGGATATTGTCCACTCTGAGCACAAACTCTGGTACCTTTAGTTTGGGCTTGCCTAGAAGCCCGTAACAATGCAGATTGTATTCTTTTGTTATAAATCCATGATCATTCCCTTAATTAGCTGGTGGGACTTTCATCCAACACCTCCCCCTTGATCGAGGCTCGACTCCTTTTTCTTTTGAAGTCTTAGTCATTTTTTACTATGCCTTCGAGGCGGGAGGCTCGACTTCTTTGTTCGACATTTGAGGATTCTATTATCATGGCTAAGTTTAGGGCATGACTCTGATACCACTTGTCATAATCACACTTTTGATGGCAGCGGACTTGCGATTGTGCCGCACTCACTTTCCAACGACAAGTGAGCTAAGCCAATTTGTTCTTGCGTCACCTGCGGCCAAACGACGTATGCTCGAAGATTATAGAGTGATTTTCGAAAGAGAGATTTTTGAAAGAGATGTTATATAATCCAACGACAAGTGAGCTAAGCCAATTTGTTCTTGCGTCACCTGCGGCCAAACGACGTATGCTCGAAGATTATAGAGTGATTTTCGAAAGAGAGATTTTTGAAAGAGATGTTATATAATCCAACGACAAGTGAGCTAAGCCAATTTGTTCTTGCGTCACCTGCGGCCAAACGACGTATGCTCGAAGATTATAGAGTGATTTTCGAAAGAGAGATTTTTTAAAGAGATGTTATATAAGCAAGCAAGAGAGAAATAACAACGACTCAGAGTATATAACCTTGGGTAGAGGGAAGTTGATGAATTAGATAGAATTTCTGATAAGAAGTCAACTCAAAGAAGACAATCAGATACCAAATGATAAAAAATGAGAAGCCAGATTTAGATTAACTTGTTTGAGATTTGAATCACTCTATGAGATCGATCATGTCAATTTTAAACATGTAATCTAAACTATTACATTTAACGACACCACCATGGAACAAGGTTTAATTTAGTTTTCGGTCATAGATTGCGTGTTCATTAAAACCCAGAATCGATCGCTCTATGTTCCTTATTTTCCTTCAAGAACAAGCTAAATATCTGCTTGACTCAGCTTGAAGTGCTGCAAAGTAGAAGTTCCAATGCCTTTTGAATGGAATTGGGTATTGAATTCTCCGATTGTGGTATCTCTGTATATTGCAGGAGTTTCTTCTGATACTAATTCCTTTATAGGTCCATACACTTTCGAGGTCGACAAAGTCGGCGGGGAGAAAAATCCCGCCACTGATACTCTCGGACCCTCTTTGTTTGCTAGAACCCTGTGTTTAACGCTTCTGAATTTGTCGTTCGTTATTAGCTGCACCCAAAACCTAACCCAATTAGAGTCGGTGGACATAAATTGTTGAGAATCGGAGTTCCACATTGGCTAATTTAGGGAAAGATCCGTAACGACCCAGATCCACGGCTAAGATATTGATAGAATCCTCAAGATTTTAAAACGCGTCTACTAGAGAAAGGTTTCCACAACCAATGTGAGACATGAATCACTTAATTGTTAAGAGGGAATCCCAAAAGCAAAGATACGAGAGCTTATGCTCAAACTGAACAATATCATACCACTGTGTAGAGTCGTGATACGTAACATGGCATCATAGTCATGCCCTTGACTTAGCCATATCGATAGAATTCTCAAATGTCGTCAAAAGTGTAGTTAATAGAATCCTCGAAGTTGCGAGCCTCGAAAGTGGAGTCAAAAGTGACTCACTCAAGTGTCAAACAAATGATTTACTATGTTCGAGCCTCAATTAAAGAGAGGCTGTTCGAGGGCTCCATAGGCCTCAAGAGAGGTTCTGTAGTGTACTTTCTTAATATGCTCAAAATTAACAATATCGTAATGAGAGATGGTAGAGAAACTTGCCTGCATAAGATCTCCAATGTTGACGACTAAAGCTCCGGCGACAGGGGGAATGTCCACCCAATTGTTCTCATGGCGAATCTGTAGCCCGCCGATGTGGTCTTGCAACAGCACAGTGATAAAGCTATTGTCAGTGTGCTCCGATGTGCCAATGGCCAAATTCGGCTGTGGGCAAGGTGGGTAATAGTGGCAAACCAGAGAAAGCCCCTCGCCGCAGTCTACACCGTTCAAGTAATTTGGATTCAAACCCAGAGCTTCCGACAGCAATTCAAACACTAATTTACCAATCTCCATCACCCGTTTCGAGTAATCCACCAGAATATCTCTGCACAAAACAGAGGAACCTCTGTTTAAAAGGGTCTTTTTTTGGGTCCAAAATCAGCATACTTACCTGCAAATTTCCGGCAAATCTTCCGGATTATGAGAATTTGGGACACTTATATACCGAAACGCATCCCTCCAATTGGTGGTCGGAGCAGAATACAGATCGAAATTACTGGTGTAAATCAGAGGCTTCGTGAGGTTACGGCTATAGTATTGTGCCTTCAATTCTGTGCCCTGTTCGTGAAACCTCCGGACCCCTTCTTTCATCTCTCCAAGAACACTCACCGGAATCCCATGGTTAATCAATTGGAAAAACCCGAATTTCTCGGAAGCTTCTCGGATTCTGTCGACGGTGTATTTTCGTTTGAGCGGCGTTTTGCCGATGTGGTCGAGGTCTATCACCGGAATATGGATTTGGGTCTCATCGGAAACATGGCCGGAGTCGTTGGACTCCGGTGGCTGGTAAAAGATTCGAGGGATTTCAGTAATTCCGGCGTCCACTAACCCTTTAACGCCGGATTTAGTGTCGTCGAAAGCTTTGAGCTCAGTGGGTCTGTGGTAGCTTCCGTCGGCTTTGGATACCGGCGTTAGGATTCTTGTCGTTGCAACCGCCATTGTCGATCACTCGCTTAGCTTATGATGTCATCACTTTGTGTTTCGGATAATTTAATGTTTAAAAATCCTAAATATATATTTATTAAAATATTTATCAATTTTTTCAAGACCAATTTTATAAATTATAATTTAATTTAATTTTTTTTTTCTACGGAGTTGGCGTGTTTGACCAACTCATCGTTAAATAATTCATTTCTTTTAAATGGAAATAGTGTAAATAAGCACGTGGTTTGTTTTTTATTTTTTTAATATTTTATGTGTTTGCTTCCAAATACGACGTCGCTTTGTCCTCAAATTCCCATTCAATGTATCCACCTATTTTCTTTATCCACTAAAGTCAATCCATCAATTAATAATTATATTTTATTCAACATTATTAAACTTTACAAATTCTTGTATTGTACTAATCAAAGAGTAAAGTCTTGTTGTTAACCTAAAAGTCAACACATTTATTTTTAAGGTTTGTTATTATAACAAGAAAAAGAGGTTAGATGTCGGCCTTGCCAATATTTAATATTTGAACCGACTTATAAAGAACGATAATCAACCAAGCCTTTGAGACACTTTCACTACAACACGTGGGCCAATGGACTATTTGTGAAATTTCGCTTCAATTGAATAGGGGAACGAGTGCCACTGAACACGCGCGAACTTCGAAGATGATAGATTGTGAGATCCTACGTCGGTTGAAAAAGGAAACGAAACATTCTTTATGAGATTGTGGAAACCTCTCCTAAGAACACACGTAAAGTTTGAATTGAATGTAATAGCAACTTAACATGAAATGATATCAAATTAGGACATATTGATTGATAAGAGCACGGTCGAATATATAACTTAAGTAGAAGATTAGACGTGGTAAACTAAACAAAGCGAGAAAAGTAGATGAATTATTATTGTAGTCAAAGCTTGAGATGCTGCAGAGAGGAAGTCCCAAGCCCATCGGCACGATACTGGAGATGGAAGTCTCTGATCGTGGTTTCTCTGTACTTGGCCGGATTTTCTTCCGATAACAGTTCCTTTATGGGTCCATACAGTTTCGAGTTCGGCAAATAAAGCGTACTAAAAAAGCTCGCCACTGAGATTCTTGGACCCTCCTGTTTCGCCAATACCCTATGCGCCACGCTTATGAATCTGTCGTTTGTTATCAACTGCGCTACAAAACAACACCCCATTTGTCGAGGATTGTTAGGAGAGAGAGTCCCACGTTCACTAATTTAGGAAATCATCATGAATTTTATAAGTACGAAATACTGTCTAGGTTTTTTGGAAAGCCAAAATCTAAGTCACCTGTGAACCGTGATTCTTAAGATGGTATAAGAGTCATGTCCTAAATTTAACCATGTTAATAGAATCTGTGTAATCAAAAGTGACTAAAGTATTGAACAAATGGTGTACTTTGTTCGAGGACTATAGCAAAAGAATTGAGCCTCGATTAAGGAGAGGCTGTTTGAGGGCTCTATAGGTCTGAGGGGAGGCTGTACAGTGTATTTTGTTCGAGGGGAGGATTGTTGGGAGAGTCCCACGTTCAACTAATTTAGAGAATGATCGTGAATTTATATAAGTAAAAAATAAATCTTGGTGGGTTTTTTTAGGAAAGTGGATAATATCATAACCCTAAACACGATTACCACCGAAGAATCGAAAACAAAAGACATAGAAACAGGGGAACTTGCCTGCATAAGCTCTCCGATGTTGACGACCAACGCGCCATCGACCGGTGGGACGTCGACCCACTTTTTCTGGTGGCGGATCTGAAGGCCGCCGATGTGGTCTTGATACAGAACAGTGATGAAGACATTGTCACTGTGCTCGGATGTGCCCAGTGTCAAATGTGGCTGCGGGCAGGGTGGGTAATAGTGGCACCCAATTGCCAGCCCCTCGCAGCACCCTATGTCCTTCAAGTAATTTGGGGTCAGCCCCAAAGCCTCCGACAGCAATTCAAACAGCAAATTCCCAATTTCCATCACTCTTTTCGAGTAATCCACCAAATTATCTCTGCAAATACACACATCTCAAGTTAAATCAGAGACCCAGAGGCTCAAATTTCAAAAGGGTGTCTCTGTTTTTTCATCAAACCCACCTGATAATCTCCGGCAAGTCCTGTGGATTGGGAGGAACAGGAGCACTTATGTAACCAATCGTGTCCCTCCAATTCGTGGCGGCTGCGCTGTACAGATCGAAATTGCTATTGTAAATCAAAGGCTTGGTCGTGTTGCGAGTGTAGTATTGTTTCTTCACTTCCGTGCATTGTTCGTTAAATCTCTTAACCGCTTCTTTCATCTCTTCCAGCACCGCCGCCGGAATCCCATGGTTGATCAATTGAAAAAAACCCAATTTCTCTGAAGCTTCTCGGATTCTGTCGATGGTGAATTTGCGTTTGAGGGAATTTCTGTCCACGTGTTCGAGATCGATCACCGGAATTTTGTACGGTGTTTCGCCGGCGACGTTGTCGGAGTGGTAATCTTCCGGTGGCTGGTAAAAGATGCGTGGAATTTCAGTAACACCTGCGTCGACTAGCCCTTTAACGCCAGCTTTAGAATCGTCAAAAGCTTTGAGCTCGGTGGGTCTGTGGTAGTTTTCACCCACTTTGGATAACGGAGTGAGGATACATCCGTCGACCGCCATTTTTTCCGATCAAATGAACCTCCTCTACGAAAAATTATTCGCCGTGTTTATAAAGATAAGCTTTTGAACAGAGGATTCTCTCTTGGGCCGCTGGTCGTCACTGTGACACTAAAAAAAAATTATTTTTTATTTTTTTAATTTTTTATTTGATACACATATTTATAGACTTATAATAATTTAATACAAATTCTAGATCTATCCACTTGCAAGTAGATCCATTATAAAGACTTAATTTCATAAAAATTGAAACGTGTATTTAATATATTTATAATTGAATTTCAACCATACATTAAATTAATTAATATGGTTAACTATTTTGTAGGCATCGTTGGTCCTCTTTACAATTGGAACGTGCAGATTGAGCTATTCTGTCACGATAAATATGTGAATCAACAATGAAAAGTTGTCGTATTCAAGTACCTCATCAAAATAATGATAATAATAATAATATTAATGTTTTAGAAATTAGAATAGTGAAAATAAGCACGTAGGTTATGTGTTTATTTTATGTTTTGGTGGGCTCCACGCATATAAGATAACATTCTCGTGTGTATATATATATATTGGATTTGAATGACTCGAATAAGGTTCACTGTCCAACCCTTTATTTTTTTTAAGTTTAATTGAATTGTCCTAATTATTATTATTTTTTAATTATTTTAAAAAATCTTACTTATTAATTATACATATTATATTAATATTTTAATTTATATAAAATTTAAATATCAAATATTTATCAGTGATATATATATATATATGATTAATTGCATCATTCAACAATACATGTTCATCTACTAGTCACCACACAACTGCCTCCAACTTGGCCAAATAATAGCTCCTCCATTTGGAACTATTTTGTACACGTTTTTATAATTTTTTAAATGGTCGAAAATAAATAAAAAAATAATTTATCATATTATCCAAATATTATAGTCTTATTTGTCGTTTTCTAATCTAATTTTCCTCTGTAGAAATTCGTGAATAATTAAGAATCACTTAATATAACTTAATAAAATAGAATCAAATACTAAAGTAAATTATTCAGAGTCACATTCGTAACGTCTGTGAAAATATATTTTTTTATTTATAAAAATAAAGTTTTATTAAAAAGTCGAATAGTGCGCTATTTGGACCATATGATATTCGAGAATAATTATTTTATCAGTACAGACGCATACACCATGCACTACTAAAATTAAAAAATATTTGAAATTAAAATATAATTATATATAAAATTAGGTAATATAGGAAATATATACTAAAATATAATAAACATTTAATTTAACTCACAATTAAAAAATAAAATAAAAAATAGAATAAATTAGTCATAATAATATTTTAAAACATTTAATTTGAATTTTACAACACCCAGTTGTATATTCCAGAATTCACACTAGAAATTTCAAGTGGGTCTAGCAAGGCGGCCATTTAAGGCACAGCGAGCACGAAATTTGATCGAATAGTCGGAGGCGAAGGAGTTGCCGATCCATAACAGGAGTCTGTTCTTGAACCTCGGATCTGCAACAAGAAACATGGGGTTCTTCTCCTTCCTTGGACGGGTCCTCTTTGCCTCCATCTTCATCCTCTCCGCTTGGCAAATGTATGATTTCTTCTATTTCTGTTTAGTTTTTCCATATTCCCACTCGATTGACTGGATCTCGAATCTGTAGATTTCGATCTATATGTTTCTTCCGTTTCTAATATTTCATTGCTCTTGCTTCAATTTCCGAATTAGGTATTGGGGTTTTTGTTAGTGCCTATGAATGCTTAGGATTGTGTTGCTGTTATGGAATTCTGGTTCTTATTCATATAAATTGCGGGCGAGTACTTCTAATGGCTAGATTTATTAGGGCGCCATTCAATTGACCTCGGATTCGTAGTTTGGGACGGGTTGGTTAAGAATGATTTATATACGGTTCATTTCTTATTGTCATGGATATTAAGGACCATTTTGGGGGCTAAAAGCGTTTTCATGAGGAGCCATTTTTGCTAGTGATTTTATTCAATTTCGGGCGATGGTTTTGATATGAAGAAGGTTATATTTGTAGGGTAAATTATTTCTGTAGGGGATAAGGTATTGGTTTCATCCATCCAAACTTGAATGAACTATGTTAAGTGAAAGATTAGAGGATATATTGCATTGAAGATCTTCAATTCTCCAATTCGATATTTTAGGTATTTCTAGCTATGTCTTCTTCTACTAGTCATAATTTGAGGATCAATTTTTTTCGTTGGCTAATTATGTAGTCACTTTTTTCAATCTTATAGTAATGAACGGGAGTGTGGAAGAAATGAACTGTTACTGTTGGATCCTATCAACAGGGGACTTAAGACCTTGGGGGATTAGCTTAGTAGTCAATAAGAGCCGATATAAATAATAAAGAACTCAGGAATGCGTTCAACCCAGGTGCTCGCCGCATTAAAATGTAGTAGAGCCAGACGGTTGTTTGGGATTATAGGGGAATGCAACTTTTTCCATGCACATTAGAAGTTCTTTTCCTTGAATCTTTAGACCAGTAGGATGTTGGTTTGCCTCTTATATCTACCTTTTCATAATTTTTTTGGTTATAATTTTAACAAGATGGGCAAGGGAGCGACGCACCCTGCTTACTCCCTTACTAGCTAAACAAAATCTCTCCACGGGACAAGGATGACGCAGATAACTTTCTAGAGAAAGCATTCAGTAGTTACAGTTTTATCACTTGAGAGCTATGTTATTCTCTGCGTTTATTAAGTACACGTATAAATATCTCGAGCAAAGTGCTTCGTCTAGCGAGAACTCTCTTATTTTGGTATTGACGTTGTATACATCCATTGGTTAGGTTTAATGAGTTTAGTAACAATGGTGGGTCAGCGGCTGCGGAATTGTCTCCAAAGGTAGCTGTTTTGAGGAGAAATTTATCATCCAAGCTGGGGGTAGCGATACCTGATATTGATGTAAGGCCATTTATTTGTAACCATCTGTTTGCCTAAAGTTTTTGTCTGTCGTTCTCTTCTTATTCACCACTTCATAAAAGAGCGTACACCTTCGCGCGCTTATGTAACTTATGTTGTCAATATGAGTATGCGATGACTTTTCTTTTTCAAACTCTGATCATTTCTGCAGGTTACACACTTGGTTGCCATTTCTTTATCTCTTAAAGGAATTGGAGGCCTTCTGTTTGTTTTTGGAAGCAGCGTTGGAGCTTATCTCCTGGTAAGGATTCACCATGTTCGTAATTTTAGCCTCGAATATAAATTTGGTTAGTAAGATCCCACATTGGTTGAGTGCTAGTGAGAACGCTGGGCCCCGAAGAGGGTGGATTGTGAGATCTCACATCGATTGGGGAGGAGAATGGAACACCCTTTATAAGGGTGTGGAAAATTCTCCCTAGATGATGCGTTTTAAAAAACCTTGAGGGAAAATCCGAAAGGAAAAGCCAAAAAAGGACAATATCTGCTAGTTGTGTGCTTGGCCTGTTACGGTGTTACTAAAAATTTATGGACGTCTTTAAAGAAAATATTGCCTTCTCTTTCAGCTTCTGCAATTGGCTATAATCACTCCGGTTCTTTATGATTTCTTCAACATTAGCCCCCAGAAGCCTTTTTTCGGTATCCTGCTTGGCGATTTCTTGCAGGTTTGTCCATATGTTTTCTGAATTTCGCCCCCATGATTTCATTTTAATCATCTCAGTTTACCTGTGAAATAAAAAGAAAAAAACTTATGGAATCCTATTTTTCTTGGCAGCACATTGCACTTTTTGGTGCTCTGCTGTTCTTCTTGGGGATGAAGAACACAGTTCCAAAGAGGCAACCGAAAAAGAAGGCGCCGAAAACAAAAACGTATTAGATTTGTGAACGAAGCAACAGGTTGGCGATCGGATTAATTTGGTCTGGCACTCAGTTCTTAGGTTTTTACACATTTTCACCATTTGATGCAAACAAGTTATTTACTTCTCTTGTAGTTGGCTGTTCTCTTTTTCTCGCATTTACTTTGCTTCATTATTGCTTCTGATGAGTTATTATTTAAGTTGAGCTGCGGCATAATAGGTCTTTGTACTTGTGCTCTGGATAAAAGAATTACACTAATTTTTTTTAACTAAGGAGTTAGCTTGATGTGCTTATTTAGCTCAGATTTCTTAGTATTTGAACCAACCAGTTGAACAAGCCTCTTCTACATGCTTCTTATCTACCATCTACCGTTATAGTATAGGATGAGGAACTAGTTGAACTATGCTCGAATTGACTAATTTATACGTGTTTATCACTAAAGTTGATCTCTTCTCGGTTTTATGGAAGATATCAATATTATAGTTTTAATTAGCTTTTTAAATAGTTTTATACAAGATATCAATATTATAATTTTAATTAGCTTTTTAAATTTTCAACAATTACCAGGGTAAGAATTAATTTTTGTGTGAGGGAAGTAGAAAAAAAGGATTTATGATTTTTTTTTGTTCAACCATTATAAAGTGGGAGATTAAATTATAAATTTTAAAAATTGTATCAATTAAAATTAGAGGCATACATCTATACTAATAATTTAGGGTTTTAATCGATAATATACAATATTGAAGCATAGATTGATTTTTGGCGGTAATAAAACTATTCTTTTAAAATTGCACTTGGTGACAAGTGCGTTTGACAACTAGTTGAATTCGTGTCATATTCTAAGTGAAGCAACTCTGCGTTCTAAGCGGCATAGTCTGAATACCTACACTCAAGACTTCTTACTTTTCAAGCAGCATAATTTAAATACATACTCAAGACTTCGTACTTTCCAAAGCATCACAGTCTGAAAACTTATATCAAAGGCTTCATACTTTCCAAGCACCCTAGTTTGAAAACCTATATCTAAGACGTCTTACATTCCAAGCGATTTAGTTTAATCCCACATCCAGAACTTCATGTGTTTCCTACGATACGACCTAAATATGCTTAAGGATTCATATGTTCCAAGAGGCATAGTCTGAATACCTATAGTTTTTTCAACATAAACTATAGTTTTTATAAAATTTTAAATTCAAATTCGGAACTATTTATTGAATAAAAAAATAAGCTTTATATACAAATTTGACTGCTATTTTTCTTTGTGGAAAATAAATTGAATGACCTAAAATTAAGAATAATTTGCCTCGTGGATTACTTAACAGAAAAAAAAAAAAAACTTATTTATCCAAATTATAAATTCTGAATTTCTGATTGAATTTGAAAGATAAAAGAAAAAAAAAAAAAAACTGTCTAATTATTTGATTTTTAATTAGAAATAATAATTTTGCAACTGGTTACGGCGTTAACAGCGAGAGTCGCCGTACGTTTGTAATTAGCGCCAATTTGGGGTGTGGTCAGCTCGGCTACGCTGCAGCGTCCTGCAGACTGCAAAATAGACGAACGCCATCACCATCGCCATCGCCATCGCCATCGCCATGGTAAGGGCAAAGAACCGAGCTCTGTATTTTCATCTTCCTTCCGACCATTTCTGAACTGTTTCTTTGTTTCCTCACTAACAGGAATACCTAAAATCAGTTGTCCCTTCCCAACTTATTTCCGAACGAGGTTCTAATTTGGTAGTGATAAACCCAGGTACTGCAAATTCGTCTCTCTTGTAGGAACTTGTTTTCTGCTTCTTCTTCTTCTCCTTCTCATCCTCGCGAATTCCAGCTTCTAGACTCAAATTTTCATTGCGCTAATCATATGTATGTATGTGTTTTTCACTCTAATTGTTATGGTACTTTTTTTGGATGGGAAGGATCTGCAAATATTAGGATTGGGCTTGCATCGCAGGATGCTCCTTTTAATATTCCTCATTGCATTGCTCGTTATACCAATCAAGTTCCCAAGAGAAGTGTTCAAGATCAGGTTTAGTACTCGTTTTAAGACGTTTACAACATTATCGATGTGATTTCAATCAACATTTACTGGAAATGTTTGTTTCTGGGGTTTCAGATGCTTAATTCACAAGTTACAACTGCACAGCACATGGAGCGAGAGAGGGCGTATGATGTTGTGAGTATTATTTCTGCTTTGTATACACATTTATGGAATATATCATTCATTGGTTATTCATTTTTGTCTGTCTCTAGATTGCCTCGTTGATAAAAATACCGTTTCTGGATGAAGAGGTTGCTAACAATTCTTTCCCGCGTAAGGTAGGCACTGTTATCTGCATTCAGTGGTAATGAAGTTGATTAAGATCTGTTGCTTATTATGGCAGTAATATAACTATCTCTGGCTGTAGTTTATTTGCAAGTTGAAAGTACTTTTTTGGTTTTCTATTATGTTCTAAAAAGGGCCAGTGAAGTGACGATGCTCATTCATCTGAATGAAAGCAATTACCTCGTCGCCGAAAAAAAAAAGAAAAAAGAAAATAGAACTGGAGTGAAATACCTTCGTAGAGATATGAGACAGGGTAAATATGTCAATGATACACAATTTGTGGTATTAAGAGAGCTTTCATGTTGCATCTCTTTAGAATGTAGTACTGTAGTTTGAAGGACCGGAAGAAATGCGTTATAAACTATTTTGTGCTCATTTAGATCAACGGAATTGCATTAGGAAATAGAAACATTAACCATATCATTTTCCTGTCTAATATAATTAGAAGATCACATTGGTTCACTTTTTTAATCTCACTTACCATCTATTCTTGTGCGGTTCTTTTGCGTGTCATACAGTCATACTGTTACAGTAAGCAGAATAGCAAATTAGCAAGTAGTTTTTTGGACTGATGAGAGTTGTGAGGTTCTATGTACCTGAATCAAGTTGTCTGTTTATTTGAAGAAACTATCTATTATGCCATGAGTTTGCCCAACGGTAGGATGAATTTGGAAATTTCTTTTTTGATTATATTGATATGCTTAACTTTACCTTACAAGAAGATAAATTACTTCACCTCTTCAATCCACAATCACAAGTTTCCTTGCATGACATTCAATTTTTAATATTGTTCTTTTTATGCCCATCTTCTATTTTATCTTTCCTTCTAAATTTTAGCTATTCTACATGTGATAGTAGCTCCCTAGATGGTTGCTAAAATAATTCTCGAAGAGGAGCATGGGCACTAATTAGGTGCAATTTACTGGCAAACAATGTGTTTATTCCTTCTGCTGTGAATGGTCAACAGATGGGACGAATTGATGGACATCATAATGGCAAGAGGGATACTGTCTTTACTTGGACTGACGTACATGAGAGGGACCCTACCTCGTCAGTCACTGTGGGTAATAATCGTTTAGTCAACTTTCTGTGTCTTTTCAAATTCCATTAGAAGGCATGAAGGTTTTTATGATGTGTCATACACTTCTTAATATTTATTTGGAATGCCAAAAAACCTGAAACTTTTCTTTCTGGGTTTGTAGCATGCATCTGACTTTTCATTGTCATCAGATCTGTAACATGTATTGCAAGACAGATTTGTAGCACGCATCTGGCTTTTCTTTTAAAAATTTTCTTTCTGGGTTTATGCAGATATTCTTCCTTTTTGCCATCTCCACCATTGATTCAGTAATGTATTTTGATAGCACATCATATGTTCTTCAGCAACCTGCATAATTTGTTTTTGCAGAAAGTTCAAGCTCCAAGGATGTGAGCCAGTCTTTGGACCAGCATGTAGAGACTGATTCCAAGGAGCTTAGTCCCAGTGTAATCAAATATAGACAGTTTATTTGCGGTGAGGATGCTCTTAAAATATCACCCATTGAGCCATATTGTCTACACCGGCCTATTCGCAGAGGTCACTTTAATATCTCACAACATTACTCTATGCAACAGGTACCGTCTCATGTGGGCATCTCTTGCCAGTAGTTTCTTTATAATGCATTGTTTTGATGTATTATAGTATAAGCTTCCTTTCCAAAACTTGTGTTTTATGAATGGTGAAAGTTACATAGTCTATTCTACTTTTTTTTTTTTTTTTTAAGAATTGTCTTGGAAAGTTAAGTTGAATCAACATGTACATCCATAAGTGTACTTCGATTCTACTTATTCCACCACACTTGGATAAAAGTTTAGTTTTCAAGGATTGTGGGGAAGATAATGGTAATTATGATATTTTCTGTAATTATGATATCAGTGCGTCAGAATTATTTTAATGTGCAGATTCTAGATGAAAGGAAATAGCTTACTGAAGCTTTCACATGCTTCAAACTTTATTTTGAAGTTTTATCTGGTATATTTCAGGTACTTGAGGACTTGCATGCTATTTGGGACTGGATTTTGATAGAAAAACTACATATCCCTCTTAGTGAAAGAAACTTGTATTCTGCTATTCTGGTCGTCCCAGAAACATTTGACAACCGCGGTACTTCTAAGAATTACCCCTTTTCACCTCTACGATTTTTCTGTTTTATCATTTTGTGAATCTTGCTTGGATAATCAAGAAATTATGAAGACAAGTGAAATAAGTTTTTAGCTCTAATGGGTGGCCCCATTGGCTAAGGGTCATAGTCTTTGAGTAAAACGTACTTAGAAGTTGCAAGTTGAAATCTTTGGGTGAGCTTAATAAGGAAAACACTTGATGTGTCCAAAGTCTAGACCTTGAGGTGGGCGAGGACTTTCTTAAGGAAAAAGGTGAAATGAATCTTTTAACAAACTTCAATCTCTTTTGCCCAAGTTAAGGTCATTTTATGGTCCCTAAAGTTTCTCTTGTTTGATTTTAGTACCTCAATGTTGCATAAAATATTTTTAATCTTTGCCATTTATTACCAGAGTGGGTTGGGTGCCACCTCCCAAAGTGGATCCAGATTTCTATTAAATGGTTAACATAAAATTAACATGAAGGACTAAAATAGTTTTTCCTATAAAATTCTGGATGTATAACAGAACTTTTGAAAGGTTTGAAATGGCGAGAAATAAAATAGAATTTAAGCGTCCAATTAACTTTATATGTTGTGCTGTTGTCAAAAGCCATTTTACCTTAAGTGAAAACTTGCCTCAGTTATTTCTAGATGGAAAGTTGGTAAATGGAGCAGGTATGGGAAATATGTTTGGAGCTGGAGAAGATTCACATTATTTGCCCATGACCAGCATTTATCACCATATTGATTTATGAAAACTATAGCATTTTCATAGTTATATATAGATTTGTGTATGATACCTCTTCATGTGTGTGGGCATAATTTTCTTAGATTTCAAGTATAATCATATTCATTTCTGATTTTATTCTTTTCCAATACTAGACTAAATTATTTAACCGTGGAAATTATATGTTTTTTCAAAATTTGAATGATTTCTCGAAGAATAAAACTCACAAAATAGGCATCAATTGTTGTGCAAGAAATCCATATTCTATCAGATATTTCATGTATTTTTTTTCCTAGCACAAGTAATGGAGCAGATATATCAAATTATTTTAGAGTTGAGTGTCACTGGCTGGTCTTGGATTCCTGACCATACTTTGCGCCATCTAAATTGTTGGATTTACATAGTTAAACTTTGACATTTTACATTTTTAAGTGTGACTTCTCTAGTCTGCTTAATTCTTTTTCGTCATTTTTCTTGGGAACTTTTGATTTTATTGAAGTTATCCAACTTCTTATCATGTTTCTTTGTGATACTTTAAACACATGAGCTTGTGTGCGTGTGTTTTCTCTGTGGTTCTTTGGTTTGCTTTTTTGACAGTACTCTTTAATAAAACTTTCACGTATAATTACTTAAAAAGAAAACTAATTTACATGGTGCCAACAGAAATAAAGGATATGTTGACTATGGTACTGCAAGATTTGCGGTTTGGTTCAGCAGTGGTTCATCAGGTGAGTGCATGGTTTTTATCAAATATGCGGACATTTAAACTATGTAGTATGCATTCTACAACGTTTATGCTTGTAGTTTCTTAGTGTCGTTGTATATTGAGAATTGACTCCTTCCAACTATAGTCTTATATTTATAGAGTTCAATATTCACCAAAACTTTTCACTCAGGGGCTTTAGAAGTTTTAGGAGATTCAATCGCAAAAAGGTTGTCATTATTCATATTTGATGCTGGGAGTGGTTTTCTAGAGTCTCTTTCACTTTCAAAGTTGCATCAAACAAACAAACAAACCAACAAGCAGGTCTCATTTTGAAACTGCTTGTTCAAGGCTTTCGGGATCTGTTTGGCCTAGAACATGGATTGTGTTCTTATGATGAAGAAAGTTCTTCTTCAACATCCCTCTAAGAGGAAGGGGGAGGATGTTATGAGGGCTGGTATTTTTGTAGTTCTTAGGGGTATATGGATTGAAAGAAATAATAGTTTTTTTTTTGGGGGGGCGGATCCATACAGGAGGATTGGTCTTTAACGTGGTTTAATGTCGTGCTTTGGGCATCTATGATGACTTTTATAATTATTCAATGCATCTTATTCTTTTGGACTAGAACCCTTTTCTTTGTTAGGTTCTATTGGGTTCCGTTTGGGGGCTGTTGTTTTTGTAGGCTCGATTTTTTTTCTTTGGCCCTTGCTTTTGGCCTAGTTGATCTTTTGTAACTCTTCAATGTTTTTTTCTTTTTCTCAATGAAATCTTGGTTCTTCAATAGAAAAAAAATGCAAGAGTTCATGTATCTTCCAAGCCTTTGACTGCGACATTTTTGGTGAATAGTGAACCTAGAGTGGAAATACTGTTTTCTTTTATAAGAAACCTGGGTATTTATTAGAACTAAAAACCAGCCTAAGGGCAAGGGGAAGAAAAAACCAAAACCCTTCTGAGGGGAGCTAATGACATAAAAGCTTTCTAATCATGAAGAAGTGAAGAAGACTGTAGTTATCACCTAACAGTGCTTTGCATGATGCTTGGTACAAGATACAAGATGTTGCTTGTTACAAAAAAGAGGGGATCTAACATGTCCGTTTGAACCCTTTCTAATAGGATAATGCTCTACGTTATTGTTGGTATAAGCCACGTGATTCAATTTTGTTAAAAATAAAGGTTAAGGTTTAATAGAAAGGTATGGTTTTTATATTTTGCAAATGGGAGTATTTGAAAGCATTTTTAAGAAATAAGAAAACGATTTGCAAAATAACTAAATCAAATGGGTGTAATTAATAAACCCAAGCTTTTAATAAGATCTACAACTGAATGTTTTGACTCGAATTTTTCTGTCCTTCAATTCTGTACATCACATGGTTAATTTTTCTCTCTATTTGTTAGTGGTTACCTCGTTAAATGGACAATTTTCGTAATTTTGGATGTCGCAGGAAGGGCTTGCTGCAGTTTTTGGTAATGGACTATCTTCAGCATGTGTTGTTAACATGGGAGCACAGGTGACAACAATTATTTGCGTCGAGGTAAATTCAGTATTTTCTAACCTTCTTTTTTACTTTTAAAAGTAACTGGTTTTTCATATTTTAAGAGACAATATTTAGTCTGTGTTTGGAAATGTAGATGTGTTTCCTGAAGTATTAAGTATTCAGCGATCTTGTTGTAATTGTTCATCTTTTGGTGTCTAGGATGGAGTTGCTCTGCCTGCGACAGCAAAGACTTTGCCTTTCGGGGGAGAGGTTGGGTTGTTTCTCAGTTGCTACAATTACGTTGTTTGTTGAAAGTCATCATTAATATGGTGTCAAAAATCTGGGAACACAAAAGTTTAGGTCCATTTGGTAACCAGTTTGTATTTTTTAAAACTAAGGTTATAAAACACTACTTTCACATTTAATTTTCTTGCTTTATTACGTACTTTTTAAAAACTGGAGCCAAATTTTAAAGACTAAAAAAGTAATTTTAAAATTTTGATTTTGTTTTTGTTTTTGATATTTGGGTTAAAATTGAAATGTGTTTTGAAGGTAGGTGAAAAACTCAAGAAAAAATTTGTGAGCAAACAAGCTTAATTTTAAAAAAACAGAAAAAAAAAATTAAAATATACAGAATGAGGCCTTAATTATTTAGCAACTTTCCCTCGGTGCTCTGTGATGAAATCTTTTTATTTTATTTGTTAATTGATTTAAGTGGTTTTTTTTCAGGACGTATCTAGATGCCTTCTGTGGACTCAGAGGCATCATCAGACTTGGCCACCAATTCGTACTGACATCTTGTCGAAGCCTGTTGATCTTCTGATGCTTAATAGACTGAAAGAGTTCTACTGTGAGATTAAGGTGAGTTTGAATAATTGTTGTTTTCTTGAAAATTAACCCATTTCTTTTCATAATTATTTTGTCCTTGGAGGATGTTTGGATGCCGTTTGCCGTTTGGTTGTGTTTTCTAGAAATGGTTCTTGCAAATTTGTTTGTTTACTAATTTTTTAGACTGCTTTCTATCTTTCTTGATTTATTTATTATTTTTTTTTGAAAAGATGTTGGACCATAATTCTTATATTGCATTTGAATGTATGGTTAAGGGCTATATTTGTGATACAATGATTTATAGTTTTTGCCCACTGACTCCATGCTGTTTCAATATTCCTCTAAAACAAGATTTCTATGTAAGCTTCGGTCTGAAATAACCCTTCTCTTAATTTTCAATTAATTTCTGGTGCTGTGTCAAAGAAGAAAATTGACCATAACTAAAGAAATTATATTATCACATATAAAATGATTTTAATGCATTTTTGTTGTTTACAGTTCCATATTATGAGCTGGTCATTTGTTTTTCAAGGATATACTGTTGTCTAAAACTTAGTGATGGAATATTTGAATAAAATGCTTATTTTTGTAAAGTTGAGATACATTATGCTCGTGAATTAATCTTTTGAGGATTTTCGTGTATTTTTCAGATGTTGTTTCTAATCGATGCCCTTGTATTTAGATCGATTTCCTTTTATCATTTGGTTCCAATTGACAGGAAGGGGAGGTCGATGCTGTTGCTGTAGTTCACTCGTATGAAGAAGGCACCCCTGCTGGTTCTCATAAAACAAGACTGACTGCGCTTAATGTGGGCCTTCGTAATGAATTCATTTTTCATTTCACGAACATCTATTAGAAAAATCATTTATCATTATGCCCCCCCCAGGTACCACCTATGGGTTTGTTCTTCCCAATGCTGTTGGTTCCAGATGTGTATCCACCACCACCCCGTGCATGGTCAGTAACTGATAATCATTTTCAACTAGTTTTCATATCAAAGCATAGCTGTATGACGACTATTCTGAAAATTTAGTGATGATATTTTTAGGTTTCATGACCATGAGGATATGCTGGAAGAGACATGGCATACAGAGTACTCCAGAAGACCTGATTTACCCGATAATGTATATCCTGGCGTTAACGTTAATTTCCCTATGTGGGATAGCTACCCAGTTTATGCAACTAAACCAAAGAAAGAAGAGAACGTTGGTCTTGCTGAAGCTATCACCAGCAGCATCCTCTCAACAGGTATACGGCAAGCCTTGGGCATTTTTTTTTTCCTACCAGAATGTGAGATTTTAATGGCTAAGCTCCTTGATTACTGAACAGGGCGGATTGACCTCCAGAGGAAACTGTTCTTAAGCATACAGTTAGTAAGTTTCTTTTTCATGAAGTTTTGAATTTCAGTTGAAGTGTACAAAGTGCAAATTCCATATATTTGATATGGACAGAGGAAATAATATTGTTTTGGACTTTAGGTTGGTGGGGTGGCTTTGACAAGGGGTCTTGTTCCTGCAATGGAGGAAAGGTTTGTTGTTGTCTTAAGCTTCAAGAGCATATGTTGTTTCAATTTTTCTTTATATTCCTTTATTGATTGTGCAAATAAGCACAAAGAACGTCATTTGAGTTCCAGACAACAGATGGAAATTTGTTTCTGGATAATTTTGAACTTGGGAGGGATTTATCAACCTTAGTAATATAAAATATATAAATTCAGGGTTGAATGATTGTCCATTCAGCCCATCAAGCTCTCAATTTAAGTACCATCTCATAAAAATGTTTGGCTGAATTCCTTTTGCAACCGTTTAACATTCCAAACTTGTGGAGCACTGATACTATTGCAGTTGGATAGGGTTTTCACTTTATGGATGTGGACAAATGCATAGAAAGGTTCATTCTAGGAACATAGGTTAATGGCAGTATATCTTCATCCTTGTCATCTCAGTGTCTGAAGTACTCTTTGGGAGTGATCTACTTGTGCTTGATATTCTAACGCTCTTGTATATGTTTCTTTGTTTCCCTTTGCAGAGTCTTGCATGCAATTCCTTGTAATGAAGCGATAGATACTGTTGAGGTTAGATTGCATATAACACAAGTCATTTCCTTACGTCTAGATAATCGAACTTGGAAATTATTTGAATTTAGTACCACATTAATATTAGATTATCAATGACCCTCTATAAGTTCTTGTCCACTTTAAACTTATTATATGACTGAACAATGTGTTCCAAATAGGTGTTGCAATCAAGAACAAACCCTTCTTTTGCATCATGGAAAGGCGGAGCGGTAAGTTGAATGCCATTAAAAGACGACTATTCACATTTATTATTATTAATTTATTTTGTCTTTTCCCTTTAATTAGCCGATGTGAGACTCATCTTCCAACAATCCTCGACACAATTTCCCTTCTCGAATAAAGGAATAATACATAGTGAAATTATCTTTAGCTGCAGCAGAGTTTACAAGCTATCATTCTTAACATTTTTCTTGAAGATTCAAATCCATTAGAATAATAGTATATGATAACGATGTGACAGATTATTGGAGTGCTTGATTTTGGGCGGGATGCTTGGATACATCGTGAAGACTGGATTAACAGCGGAATTTTTGTTGCAAGTGGCAGAAAATACAAGGATTCTTATTATCTTCAAGCACAAGCGATGTGCTATATGAACTCCTAAAAGGTCTGTTTCTGCTATTTGCTACTTCTAGCACAAACTTCTCAGCATTTGGGCAAATATGTACATAAATGATGTTAGTTTAGTTTCTTGTGCTTCTCAGTTCTTTCTTTTAGTATGATCTTTATGATTTTATTTCATCGTATAAATTTAGTGAATATTGGGCTCAGATTCTGGAATGGAGAGAACTTTATTTTATCATTTTGCTGAAGTAATATATTGTTTATGGAGTCACCAAAACCCTCGAATCGAGAATGTGGGATAGCTCATAGCTCAGTTGGGAGACTGATGATAATGAAATTGAATGACACATCGAGTACAAATACTTCCTTTACATTACTTCTTCACCTCTTTACAGCTTTCCACTCAGTTCATTAAGTAACGGAGACATTTCAGGATACAGACTCTTCCTAATCTCCGCGTAAGCTTCTCCTTCCCACTTCCTCTTTGCCAACTTCTCCCCCATCGCCACCGCCGCCTCCATCAGTGCCTCCCCGCCGTCGTGTGCTGCATCTGTGATTCCCAACTTCACTGCTGTTTCACCATTCACCTTCATCCCTGCCAGCAGCACGTCTCGACGAACCGAGGCTGACCCGATCTTCGACCTCATCAATGCCGCAAAGTAATCGGGCAACGTAAAACCCAAGTCAATCTGTCATGAATAATAAATTACGAGTTTTAGTCCTCCCATTTTTAAATTTGTGTCTAATAATTAGATATTTTATTCTCAATTTTTAATTGTTTTGATTTATATAAATGTGTTTATGAATGATAATTTACTTTGTTATTATTTAATATTTCAAATTATTGTAACTTATGGTCATATTACCTTTAAATCTTATTTTGCATTTAGTTTAATTGAAGAATTTTTTCAACATATTTGGATTAAAATAAATATTACGTTTATTTGTATAAGAAAGTTTATGAATTATGATTTGGTTAACTGACCTCGCTCATGTAGAGCACGCCTCTATCGCGCCTCATCAGGACGTAATCATGGCTAAGAGCGAGAGCAAAACCGGCGGCGGCGGCATGGCCGGAGACAGCGGCGATGGTGGGCATGGGGAGAGAGAGAAGGGCGGCGACGACAGGCTTGAAGATATGAACCATGTGGAGTATGCGGTCTTTAGCGGCGGATTTGGAGGCAGCGGATTGAGCCCAGGGAAGGTGGAAGCCATTGGAGAAGAAGCGGCCATGGGAGGTGGTGATCAGAACGGAACCGGGAGTGGCTTGGGAGTTGATTTGGGTGAGAAGAGAGAGGAAGGAGGAAATCAAGGGTGGTCCGATCCAGTGCTCGTCGTCGCCGGTGAGGGTGACGATGAAGAGATCACCACGCCTCTCAAGTGTGCACATGGTTCTTCAATAAGCTGCTTCAATTCGTGTTGTGCTCTTAATAAATAAGAAGGATGGGAAATGGGCACGCATTTTTATGTACGGATATTTTTTTAAAATGATTTTTTACTACCGAGAAGATTCATCACGATCACGATCGATCACGTTAAGTTTAAATAATTTTAAATATGAACCTAAAATACCTACCATTAAAGAAATTTAGTCATTTTCTTAAAAAAAAATATAAATGTTTTTTACTCCATTTTCCAAATTTGCTTTCTAAAAAGGTTTAACCTTCCATGATGCATTAATGGTAACTTTTATATTCATGATCTAAATATAACTTCAAAGAAAAGAGGTAATAATTCGAACAATATTAGATGATTATTGTTTTGGTCCACATATCTATCGATTTAAAGGAGCAATTTTAATTTTAATATGACTTCAAAAGGTGAAAAGTAATAAAATGGTTAGATAAGTATTGGATAGAATTGTTGAGAATATTGTATACAATGGGATATACTTTCTGTTGAGAATAATTTATTAGCTTTTCATGAACGACCAAAAAAAAGTTAGAAAATTAGGTTACCCACCAATAAATTATCTCTCTATTTTTAGTGTTGTCGTTATGTAAAGGCCAAATACATTGTTTTCTACATAATTGGTATCGTTTATAGAAAAGCAACTGTTCGCTTGAAAATTTTGGATATCATACTGAAAGGACGGACAAAGAATATGGGAAAGCATAATAAAAAATGGAGATAAAGAGAATTCAGATGAAGAGTGACTATAAAAGAAGAATTAGCCCTTCCATTAATGACTATAGAAGGAGGAGGAACAACTCAACTCATTTGAGATCTTGAAAAAGGAAAAGTCTAAAATGGTGGAGAGAATACAAGAGAAACAAAAGGAAAATAAAAGCCCAATTAGAATAGAATGGGCTCGTGTTAAGGCCCATACCATTTTCCTGTCACCATTCCCACTTCTCGAGACAGAAGTGGTGAGGCCACCCCTTCCCACGCGCACGCCACCCAAACCCACCAAACCCTAATTTCCAAGAACCCCTAAAAGCAGAGCCGATCACCCTATATTATAAAAAATAAAAATAAAAATAAAAAACAATTAATCAAATAATTCATTTTGTTTGGTTCTTCTACAACAAAATTTCCACAAAAAATACATTTTTTTTTTTCTGGGTATAATTTAATAATCTTCATATGCCCTCCAATTTTAAAAAAAATAAAAAAAAAATAAAAAAAATAGAGAGTTGAGTGTTTGACCCCATTACTTAGTGCTTCCCCATCTCTGGGTTTATTCTTCTGTATTTGCGCTTTGATTCCCTCCATTCCATTACTGCAACAACAACAGGTGCAAAGGGTTTTCCTCTTTGCATCTCTTCCTAAATTTCTCATCTTTCTCCAAAACTAAAATATGGGTTTTTCTTCTCTCTCTAAATTAACAAAAGGGTCTCTCTCCTTTTCCCTCAAAACCCTCTCCACAGATCAATTTCATTGATCCAATTCATTNTTTTTTTTTTTTTTTTTTTTTAATTTTGGAGGAGTTTAATTAAATTTTAGGTCTGGCGAATCCTTGGTGGACCACGCAGGTGGGGCTGCCGGGGCTCGATCATCATCACCCGGCGGCGGTCAACTCACCAATCTTCAAACAAAGCGATGAAAACAGCGGCGGAGGAAGCGGAAGCCGAGAGGACGACGATGATGACAACAACCGTGATGAGCCGAAAGAAGGTGCTGTGGAGACCGGAAACCGGAGACCAAGAGGGCGTCCACCTGGATCTAAAAACAAACCAAAACCACCCATCTTCGTCACACGTGACAGTCCCAACGCCCTTCGGAGCTACGTTCTAGAGGTGGCTGCCGGATCTGACGTGGCGGATTCAATCGCCCAATTCGCTCGGAAGCGCCAGCGTGGCGTCTGTGTCCTCAGTGCAACCGGCTTGGTCGCTAACGTCACGTTACGTCAGCCTACTTCTCCCGGTTCGGTAATGCCACTCCAAGGAAGGTTTGAGATTCTCTCTTTAACCGGCGCGTTTTTACCCGGTCCAGCCCCACCCGGATCCACCGGGCTGACCGTTTACTTGTCGGGCGGTCAGGGGCAGGTTGTCGGCGGGAGCGTTGTTGGGTCGCTTGTGGCGGCCGGTCCTATTATGGTAATTGCTGCTACTTTTTCTAATGCCACTTATGAAAGGTTGCCTCTTGAAGATCCGGAGGATCATGAAATTGGCAGTGGATCCGCCTCACACGGCGGCGCTACAAGCCCACCACAGGAAATTAGAGGCGGTGGGCAGATGCCAACTGGGATGCCGGATCCCACTTTGCCGTTGTATAATTTACTGCCCGACATGATGCCCAACGGCGTTCAGCTCGGCCACGACGGCTATGCTTACGTCCGACCGCCGTATTGAAATCTTAAATTATGAGAACAAGAACGTTATACTGATTATTAGGATTGATGAGACCAAAAAAAAAAAAAAGGAGAATGTTTTTTTTTTTTTTTTTTTTCTTTTCTGGTTGGGATTAATAAACAAACAAGATAATTCGCTTGTCTTTTCAATTATATTGTTTTTTGTTCTTATTTCTCCTCTCATTATGGTGCTAATCTTATCTTATGGTGTATTAGTTATTCTAATCACAATTTGATTCCAGATTTGTAAATCATTTGAAGGGTTCAATTAGTTCAATTATTGTCTCAAAAACTTGTTTCAGTGTTTTTAGCTTTTTGAAACTCGAAAAAACTCAGTTATATGTAATTATTAAATTTCTTTTAGTCACTTAATCACTCTGTTTAGTTCATAACGTTGTCAACGAGAAAATTACATAAAATATAAATTTAAAGATGTTATATTAAAAAATTTGAAGGATTTGGGAGATTAATTATAACCATTAAGAAACTATGTAAGAGTTAATTAAGTCATTATAAAGTTTTGAATTATTATAAAAAGTTAAAATATTATATTACCAATTAGGGTTTAATGTATATTATAATTATATTGATGAGCTCATTACCTTTACCAAATCTTTTAATTAAGCTTCATTGTTGTACCATCCATTTCCCCCAAATCAAGAGTAATCATTAGAGAAATTTTTTATTTATTGTGATTTTATGTTTTTTTTTATTTCAATTTCCCAACATGTTTGTTTAAAATAATTAAAAAATTGTTTGTTTGGAGACTAAAATATTCAAAATCTCTTAGAATTTGAGATTAATTTCGATTATACATCATTACATTTAAAATAAGATCAAACGTGGCATGACATCAATGCCTATCATTTGTTTAAACAATAAAATTTTCTAAAAGTATAATTGACCCACTTTTCAATTTAACCTAATTCATTCGTTCATCGAGCTACTTACTCGATCGCATAACGAGATAGTGTGTTTGATATTAGGGTTTAGGGTTTGAAAGCAAGAGAGAGATGATATTCCCTATCCACTCATTGAAGTTTCACTATGTTCAAGATGTTGAAGGTGGGAAAGAAGAAGTATTCCCATTAAAGATGGGTTATGGGGTAGAGATGAAGAAAGACCCATAAAGACATTGGCATCAATAATATGAACTTAAAAACTCAATTTGGGAAGAGAATTGATTAAAAAAGGGTTATGAAAGGGGAATCTTACCCACTAAACCAAGAACAAAATTAATTAATGAAGCATAGAGAGAGGAATGGTGTGGAAAGTGGGGCAGGCAGCACCATCCAATCCATACAAAATGTTTGAGCTTTTCCCTTACCCATCAAACTTAGTGGTATCAATCAATCTTCTATGCTTAATCATGCTCTACACATCACCTTTTTTTTATATACTTTCTTCTTTATTTAACCTAACTTTCTTCTTCCCTTTTCCTTCTCCTCTTCCTCATTTCTTTGCATTTTATACACCAAGTTCCCATGATTTTGAACCTACTACTTTTATTTTGATCTTGAGTTCCGAAATTCTAGTTTGTATTTGACTTTTTTGTGAGATTCTACACTGATTGGAGAGAGGAAACAAGTGTCAGCGAGGACGTTGGGCCCTGAAAGGGGTGGATTGTGAGACCCCACGTCGATTCGAGAGGGGAATGAGTGTCAGTGAGGACGCTAGCCCTCGAAGAGGGGCGGATTGTGAGATCCCACATTGATTAGAGAGAGGAACGGGTGCCAGCAAGGATGCTAAGGCGGAAGGGAGTGAATTGTGAGATCTCACATCAATTGGAGAGGGAAACGACATTGATTGGAGAGGGGAACGAGTGTTAGCGAGGATGTTGAACCCTAAAGAGGGGTGGATTGTGAGATCTCACATCGACTGAAGAAGGGAACGACATTGATTGGAGAGGAAAACGAGTGTTAGTGAAGACACTAGGAACCAAAAGAGGGTGGATTGTGAGATGTCACATCCGTTGAAAAGTGAAACAAACCATTTTTTTTATAAAGAGGTGGAAACCTCTCCCTAGTAGACGCGTCTTAAAAACCTTAAGAAGGTGAAACTCAAAAGAAAAAACTTAAAAGAGGATAATATCTGCTATCGATAAGTTTGAGCCATTACACGTTTACTGATGCAAGGCATCTTAAATAGAGTTCAACTATTATAGGTAAAAGATGTGAAGAGACTCGTATGATATTATATTATTATAGAGACATGAAAGAAAATGTATTATCCTAATCTACCTTTCCAACTATGATTAAGAATAACTCTATCTTTTTCTCAAGAATAGAGAGAGAGAGTAGTTTCCCAAACAAGCTTCGTTTCGTTTATCATGGAGTACACGTCACCTATTTCTAACCCTAAAATTTCGAAAGGATTTACAAGTCAATACTAGAGATACGAACAAAATCTCACATAAGTTAAAAACAGATAAGTTCTTACGAAATTGCTCAATATAAAGGGTTTTTCAATAACATCTAAAGCAAAATTAAATGAGGTCGTAGATAATATGAAATCGATGAGAAGATAGAGAAATTCAATATAATTGATCTTTTAGTACTCGTAGTTGTAAACGACGAGGTTATGAAGAATGATTTGGAAGTAGAGGAAGAAGTATGAAGCAATACCCTACTGGAAAAGTGGGGAGGAATGGGAAAGGATATTTGATTTGACAAAAAAATGATGCTAAAAAAAATGGATGTTTTCCATTGAAGTTAATGGAGATGAGTATCCAAATCTGTAATCTTTGCTGTTTTTGCCCCAAAAAAAATGTCTTTTTTTTTTAACTCAATCCTGTGTGCCTCTTTCTCGCTCTGTTCCCCTTCTTCCACAAACGACAAACACCCGTTAAATCAAATTCCCGACACATACGTCATTTCCCACGTGTGCCTCTCTCCACTCTCTTTTTTGTCTTCTTTTTCCCACGTGACAAAGCTGTCTGTCTAACTCCCTTTCTCCCTCCTGCAAACCTAAATTATTATTCTTATTATTATTATTTTATGAAAATTAAAATAAATAAAAAAAACAATTCAGCCCATATTCCTTCTTCAAAAAGGCCTTAAAGCCCAGTGGGCCTGTCTATCATCTCTTTAACACCATAATGATTCAGCCCATATTCCTACTTCAAAAAGGCCTTAAAGCCCAGTGGGCCTGTCTATCATCTCTTTAACACCATAATGATTCAGCCCATATTCCTACTTCTAAAAGGCCTTAAAGCCCAGTGGGCCTGTCTATCATCTCTTTAACACCATAATGATTCAGCCCATATTCCTACTTCTAAAAGGCCTTAAAGCCCAGTGGGCCTGTCTATCATCTCTTTAACACTATAATGATTCAGCCCATATTCCTACTTCTAAAAGGCCTTAAAGCCCAGTGGGCCTGTCTATCAGCTCTTTAACACCATTTTGGTTTTCGTTTCATATCTTACTAGGCAACTAGATTAATGACTGATTTTTAGTAAACCAATTTAAAAAATAGTTAAACGAATGANTTTTTTTTTTTTTTTTTTTTTTTTTTTTTTTTTTTTTTTTTTTTTTAATAGTATTATTATTAGATAATGAAATATAGACTAATAAAAATGAAATGAAATGAAATTTTAGATAAGCTTCGCGATGATTTTCAAGTTGTATTAGTAACATATTTTCTTATTCATATGTGAGGATGAATTCTGATATATTAGAGATGTCTTTTAATGTATATATGATGTGGTGACATGAACCAATACCAAGGAATTTTCATAACTCAAGGTCCAATGAAGAAGTTACTGTGAGTTTTAGTCGCTTAAATTCAAGCTATGATGAGATCGTCAAAGAAAATTCTATAAGTTATTTGGAGTCATTCTCTATATGTTGTGCAAAGTTGAGCTATCTGGAGAGAATATCGAGAGAGAGTGGGTAGGATTGAGTGAGAGTGATGGATTGGTTGTAGTGTACCATAATTAATAAACCCATGACATAATGTTGACAACCAAACCCATCTCTTTCACAAAATTTTAAATTTTTCATATTTTATAAACCCTAAGGCCCACAAACGCAGCCCAAAAGGTGAGGTGGCATGGTGGGGCCAGTTGCAGGGATAACCAAAAACAATTATTTATTTATTTATTTATTTTTCTTGACGTTGAAACAAAGAGTCCATGTACGTAACACCTTCATGCATGCTTTCCACAACCAACAAAACAATAACCCATTATCCAAACAATATCATCTTTCTTTTTTTATTTATTTGTTTTTTTTTAAAACCATTTTCTCACTCTAAACCTCTCTCTCTCACATCATTGGTGGCTATCGAAAGATAGTGTTCGAGTACTACATATGTATAAAAGATAGATAAAATATTAATTATCATTTAAAAGTCAATAGTTTCATGAACTTCGAGATACATAAATGAGTTTGGTAGGCTGACCTACGCGATTATGGTCAAAATGGACTTTGAATAACGATTCAAGAATGACGCTAAATTTACATAACGTGTATCACATAATCAATTTGATCAACAATCAAATCACAAATAATAGAATTTGATTCTAAGAATCAAACCCAAAAGAGACCTACTCGACTCGATAGAACATTTATTCAGTTCAGTTCATGGAATTGATTCGATATCTTTCGACCTAAGTCAAAACTATGACAAGATATAAGAAAGAATAATGGAAGCAGCCATTCTTCTTTCCCTCCCTCCGTGTTAGAAAGAATTAAAGGAGAAGGGGGGGTTGGGGCAACAACAACTATTGTATACCATTTTCACTGTCAAATTCTGGAATATTTTTTCGAGTTCTTCGTGTGTCGTTCCTCTCTGGGCAGAAGCCATTTTTTGATCTCAAACGACCTTGTTCGTTTGCAGCAGAGCACGACGAAGCTCGGTGGTGATTCCTTGCAACTGAACTGGCTTTCGAATGAGACCGTTCATGCCAGTCTGAACACATTTTTCCCACAAGTCTTCACCTGCGCTTGCAGTTAATGCAATGATCACTGGTCTGTAATTCTGGCTTCGAAACTTTCGGATCCTCGACGTAACTTCGAAGCCATCTATTTCTGGCATGTAAAGATCCAAGAGCACCACTTGGATTGAGGCACTGGCAGGTGCCATGGCTGTTAGACATTCATATCCAGAAGAAACAGCAGTCACGTTGCAGCCCAACTTCTCGAGCAGTTTTCGTGTCACAGCTCTGTTCATGTCGTCGGCATCAGCTAAAAGAACTTGCAAGCCTCTGAAGATGGAGTTGGAGTGTGGATGTTCATATGATTCTCCAGACTCCGGTATGGCCACTGCTATCGAGGGTCGGAGTTGAAAACGAAGAACGAGTGCCATGCTTCGTGTAAAGCCTTGAGGATTTGGGATTACCCATATATTCCCTTGCATCAACTGCCAGTGATAAAACCATAAACAACCGAGGAAATATAAGAACTTGAACCAAAACTTACACAAAACTTCTAATTGGAATAGCAAAAGTTGGTAAATATGAGATATTCATATAAAAGAACTCGAACCTAAACATATCTCTCACCTTAACGAGCTTCTTGCAGATGGTAAAGCTCAAGCGTTCCTCGGCTCCGTCCCCGCTAGCGTATCTCCAATCCCCAGATACCACGTTAGGAATAGAGCCGCCCTCGGATTGAGAGTTACTCTTGTTTATCCCAATCTCAAATCTGATATATGCATCCCCATCAGAAGAGTTTTGTCTCCAGTTACCCCATCTTTGGTCGTTCCTTCCCTGACTTCCGCTCTCAGCGACAACCCGAAACAAAGCATATCCTCCTCCCTGGTTGATGTCATTTAAGAGGCTCCCTACCATATGTAAAATCACCTGAAAAACCCTTCTCTCGTCGCCCATGACGTGATCGGGCAGAGATCTCTGAACCTCGAACGCAAAACCAAAGCCCTTATAAGTACACAAGCACTTGGCAAGACAACCTGCCTCCTTTATCATTGAATGTAACCTGAAAGATCTCATCTCCAATTCCAAAGGAAATCTTGCACTATCCTTAATCGAATCGTCCATAACATCATCTATCAATGTCGATACAACATTACCAGTCCTCGCCATTGCATCAAGGATAATTTGTTGGTCGTCGTTAACATTCTCGTTCTGCAGCATCGAAAGCAAACCCAAGATGGAGTGCATAGGTCTCCTCATACCATCACTCATTACCATCTGAAAGGATTGCCTAGCTTGGCTTGCCATCATAGCTTTCATCTTAGCCTGCTGCAGCGCTCGGTTTTGTTCGGCCAGTTTCTCCCTCATGAGCTGGGACTCTTCGAGAAGGGCGGCATGGGAGAGAGCTACAGCCACCTGGTCAGCAACAACCTTAATTATCTCAAGTTCCTGGTTGTTCCAAGATCTAGGCTGTCCACCAGGGAGAACCAAAACCAAAATTGCATAGTAAGTCGGAACAATCTCAGGAGTTCCTCCTTTAAAATTCGAAACACGTAGCATCGGCATTCTAATCGCTGCTGCAGGTCCCCGTTGATCAGACTCGCCACAGTTAGCAACAACAAGAGCTGAATTTGGTCCAAGAATGTTAACCCCATCGCTACCCTTGATTCTAATGACATCGGAATCACTAATCGGTATAGAGACATTATAACCATCTGAGAAGCTCCTATCCTTCAACTCATGAGTCAAATTCATGACTGTCTTGCTCTCATTAGGCATCCAAACAGCACAGTAATGCAAACCCAAAGTTTGAGAAAGCTCATACATGGTCGTGTAAAGTATGGTATGTCGATCAAGCGACTTGCGGATCTCTTGAGTAAGCATCCGAACGTGTAAGCCAGCTTCGTTCTGCCTCATTATCATCCCAACTTCGATGCCGAGATCCCATGTCTTCTTCTTCAACATAAACTCCCTTACCTTCACCTTGAGAAGCAAAGGAATGAGAGTGATGAGGGTAATAGCAGTAGCACAAGAAACCAGAGCTGTGAGGATTTTGAAGACAGTGAGAGCTAGCATTAACTGGAAGGAGTGAGGGCCATAAGTCCAGCCATTGAGCAAATGGGTCAAACCACATAGAACAATGAAGGAAATGAACTGAAACAGAACCCATTTGAAGGGTACATTGGAGCAGCTAACGAAGTAAAGAAGTTCAATAGGGATGGAGAAGTAAGCCACAGCAATCAAGAAATCACTCACACGCTGACACTCCAAAATGCTCTCGATGCTCCATAAACTACCCTCATCGTCGCAATTACATCGCGGAAATCCGTTGTCGGTAGCAGAAACAGATACCAATAATAACAAAATCAGAAACCCAGATGGCAATGCCTTGAACATTGCATCCAAAACCCAAGTTTCTTCAATCCATTTAAGCCCAAAATTCGAGACACTCAAACCCCAATGGCCGCCTCAACTATAACAAGAACACACGCATCAGCACAGAGAAAGCATATCAACCCGATTCAAACTTCACCGATCAAAAATCAACAGCATTATCAAGAAATTGAAACCTAAACCAAACCTAACCAACCCCGCTAAGATCAAAGAAGCATAATCGATTAAAACGCAAAATAGAGAAAGAAGAACACCAAACCTGAAGAGGGAAAACCAACAAGTCGCCAATACATCAGATTCCATTCACATCCAGCTCCAGATCTTAGCATTCCACCATATGCAAAGATCTCAAACGCTTCACAATCCGATGTCCCTCATCCATTAATCCAATCCATTCCGCGTTTCGCCCATTTAAACACAAACCCACCAAACAGAAACCCAAATCAATCAATCAATCAATCAATCAATCAATCCCAGAACACCTCTTGTTCCTCAGAGCAAAAACAGGGAAAAAAAACAAAACAAAACAAAACAAGAAATCCTCCCGGAATAAGATTGAAAACCAGAAAGAAAAACAGGATTCGAATCGAAACCCAGCAGTAAGAAGGCGATTGAAGANGATTTTGAAGACAGTGAGAGCTAGCATTAACTGGAAGGAGTGAGGGCCATAAGTCCAGCCATTGAGCAAATGGGTCAAACCACATAGAACAATGAAGGAAATGAACTGAAACAGAACCCATTTGAAGGGTACATTGGAGCAGCTAACGAAGTAAAGAAGTTCAATAGGGATGGAGAAGTAAGCCACAGCAATCAAGAAATCACTCACACGCTGACACTCCAAAATGCTCTCGATGCTCCATAAACTACCCTCATCGTCGCAATTACATCGCGGAAATCCGTTGTCGGTAGCAGAAACAGATACCAATAATAACAAAATCAGAAACCCAGATGGCAATGCCTTGAACATTGCATCCAAAACCCAAGTTTCTTCAATCCATTTAAGCCCAAAATTCGAGACACTCAAACCCCAATGGCCGCCTCAACTATAACAAGAACACACGCATCAGCACAGAGAAAGCATATCAACCCGATTCAAACTTCACCGATCAAAAATCAACAGCATTATCAAGAAATTGAAACCTAAACCAAACCTAACCAACCCCGCTAAGATCAAAGAAGCATAATCGATTAAAACGCAAAATAGAGAAAGAAGAACACCAAACCTGAAGAGGGAAAACCAACAAGTCGCCAATACATCAGATTCCATTCACATCCAGCTCCAGATCTTAGCATTCCACCATATGCAAAGATCTCAAACGCTTCACAATCCGATGTCCCTCATCCATTAATCCAATCCATTCCGCGTTTCGCCCATTTAAACACAAACCCACCAAACAGAAACCCAAATCAATCAATCAATCAATCAATCAATCAATCCCAGAACACCTCTTGTTCCTCAGAGCAAAAACAGGGAAAAAAAACAAAACAAAACAAAACAAGAAATCCTCCCGGAATAAGATTGAAAACCAGAAAGAAAAACAGGATTCGAATCGAAACCCAGCAGTAAGAAGGCGATTGAAGAATAAAAACAAGAAGAGAGCAAGAAAATCGGAGAGAATCGAAACCAGATCTTCTTTAGTGGACAGAGGTGCGCTCTAATCCTTATAGGTAGCTTACAGAAATCATACTCGAAAAAAGAGGGGGGAAACAAACAAGAAAGGAAGAGGAAAAAATCAAAAACTAACGAGAAGAAAGAAGGCTACACTCTTCTCTTTGTGATTCGCGAACTGGTTCTGTGATGCCCTTTCTCTCTCCCTGCCCTTGAAAATTCAAACACAGAGTAAACACGTTTTTGTAGAGAGAGAAGTGAAGAACATTGGAGAAAAACGCAGACTGCGTGCGCCGTTGTTTCGGAAACGAGCAGGAAAAATAAATAATTTATTTATTTAAAAAAAAAAAAAGGAAAGAGAGAGAGAGAAGGAGTGGGGCCCACAGGCTCTTACATGAAGAGAACTTAGACGCCCTTCTGCTTATAAACGTCTTTCTCACTCCCCCAAAATACTTTTGTTTTATTTCTCTCTCTCCTATTTTTCCCTTTCCTTTTTTATTATTAATCTACTTCCTATTTGCCACGTGGCCTACTCTCTTTCACTCCCACCACCACTCTCACTCTTCGCGCGTGTTCTCCACCTTCTTCTCCTTCCTCCACCCTATTTTAATACCTTACCTGTCATATTATTTTAATTAATTTCAACATAGTTCAAATTGATATATATTTAATTATTAAAAATTTATTAAAAAAATAATAATAAAAATAGATAATTGAAAAAACAAAATAAGGATAGGTGCAAATAAAGTAGGAGTTTTAGTGGTTGGTAATGTTTAATGCTTTAAAATATTGGACTCTACAATGGTCCAAGTCATGAATAGCTAATGAATCCAAATCCAAAGAATATATGCTGGATCCTTTCCTATATATATATATATATATATATATATATAGTTTTCAATAATTATGTTTATAAATACCATTTTCATGTATAAATTTCATTATTTCATCATCTACTTTTTATTTATATTTCCAAAATTAAAATTAAAATTTGAAAGTTAATTCATTTTGGTTGAATTTTGATGGTTAAGAAAATCCTTAATCTACCTTCCTCAACAATCTTTTTTAATCTTTTAAATTTTAAAATATTTTAAAAAAATATTGACTTTTGTCATTTTATTTACCATGTTATCTCTTATAAAATAGTAAATGAACAGGACCCAAATTATAAAAATTGAAAATAGGTTAAATTTTTTTAAAATAAAGAATTTCTTTGGTTAGAAAAAGGGGTTACAACCTAAGACATACCCTATCTTTAAGATTATTATGAACATTTACCGTTTGTAACTCATGTTAGTGATGAAATATTTCTTATTTGAGCTTTATATAATTCACGAGAGGTGTAGGAAAAACCACTGGTGATGAAGATCTAGAAGATGTTGATCCAATAGACACCTACTAAAATCAGGAAGAATAGTAGAACTCGTGCTCATGGAAGGTAAGACGTCGGGTGGGCGAGAACTAGAAGAATAGATATTAACGTCATATTTATTGCAAATAAGATTATTATAATTAAAAAGACAAACTCGGCATATGATATTTTGGAGTGGTACAATTGTATCCACGTGATCCACGCGTTTCACGGCGAGAATAGCGAGAGGGAAAGCGCGCGTTTGGAAAGGAATTGAAAATGGTTGGATTTTGTATTTTGTATTTTATATTTTTGTATTTTTGTATTTTGTTGATTGGCATTTAATGCAAATACAGAGCAAAAGACCTGAAGAAATAAAATAAAAAAATAAAATAAAATAAAAAAATAAGGGATGGGTCACGCGAGGTAAAGGGAAGTGGAAATAAAGATCCAAACCCAATTCTTTGTATACTAAAAATGGAAGCATCCAAATCTTTATATCCGGCGTTTTTTCTTCAACGAGTAGTGGCAGCCGATGCCGATCCCTTTCTTTTCTTTTTTTCCTTTTTATTTTTTAATTTTTAATTCCCCCCCTCCCCTAACAATATTATTTAATGTACCTCTCTCAATTTACCATTTTGCCCCTTCCCTCCGTCCCTCGTCTCAACTCTACCAAAGGCTGATTTGGTAAACATACATATATTGGTTTTATAAACAATAATTTATTTTATTTTTGTTTCTTTTAGCCAATTGAATTATTATATGTAGGATTAAATTAAGTTATTTAATATATGATTGCTACATTATACGTCTGATATATTAATTATAATAGTCACGTTTATTGATTTTCTAAAATTAGCTCTCTGATTTCATTTATATGTTGTCTATGACCTTTTATAAATTACACGGTAGATTCACGAAGGTAATTTTTTTCTTTCATAATTTTAATTTAGTCTCGTTCAATTTTTGTGTATAGTTAAAAATGATATTTTGAAATAATAGAAAATATTTTGTATGTATAAAAATTTAAGACAATTATTTATCTGTGTATATGAAAATTATAGTAATTACGAACCCGTGTGTATAAAAAAGATAATTATCTATTTACAATGGTAATTTTCATAAAATAAAAAAAATATGAATTATAAATTAATACTAATGCCTCTCTCTCCACGTGTTCTTACTCAGACAAGTGAGTTTGAATAGTTTTCTAACGTGCAATTGAATTTATTTGTTGTTAATCAAAACATTTATATATTTTTTTTTAATTACTTATTAAAATATTAGAAAAAAAAATCATTTTAATTTGTATAATCTTAATATTAAAAGTTCTATGTTTATATCTTGGGAACCTAACGTCCTCGTTGAATATTGCTCGGTGTTTGATTTTGATATCATTTGTAACAGTCTAAGCTCATCGCTAGTAAATATTGTCCATTTTAGTTCGTTATATATTGTAGTGGCCTCCCGAAGTGATTGGATATTTAGAATAGTGACACGTGGCAGTGATAAATGTATACTGAAACTCTTTCCCTTAATTTCCTTAGTGGAGAGAGTTGGTGGGGAATATGGATGAGTTTGGTCTAAAATTCCGACCGAAATTAACGTTAATTTAGACATAAAATAATGATTATTTAATGGCATTGCTCTTTGCTATCGAATTGCCTCTTTGACTAAATTTGTTGTACTTTGAAGTAATAATCTTGATGTCTCACAATTAAGCATTTAATGAAACTTAGATATTGAATTAATATTTACACAAAAAAAAATATATTAGAGTTGATATTATTAATACGTGACATATTTCTTCTATTCACAATTTGATAAATTAATGATCCGTTACTATTCAATATTATAATCTAATTTAATTATTGATTAATATAAAATATAATTACTTAATAATATTTGTGGTAGGAGTGTACATTCAACCCGACAACCTAGACCATCCCAACTCGAACTGTAAGGGTTGGGTTGGGTTGGATTAACATTTCGGATTCATTTTTCTTAACCCGAATTGAATCGGTTCGGTTTTGTGATAATAAAATTTAAAACTCAATCCAATCATCTATTTTTAAGTTGTCAGGTTGTCTTTTTATTATTAATATTATTTTTAAAAAACCATACTGTCACATACACACATTAAATATTCTTAATTTTAGTTATAATTTTAGGGATAGGTTTGGATTGTAACCCGTTGGTCGAGTCAAAATGTCAACTCACAAATTAACCCGATCTTTCGATTTTTTCGAAAATTCAATCCAATTCAAATTAAAAAAAAAAAAAAAAATTATAACCCAACTCAACTTATATTATTATTAAAACATTTCATTATTTTCTTTTTATTCAATCTCGTCTAGTTTGAAGACCTACACCCCATAAAAACTATCTATTGACCTGTTGATCCTGACACAAGCTTAGAATTTTAACTATTCGAGAATAGCATCTCACTGATGGCTCGAGCACATTCAGAAGTGGACTTTCTTCACCCTCCACTTAAGATGTATACGAAAGGTAACAATGAATCTTCTTCGTAACGTGTTTCTGTCAAGATACAAGTGTCAGGACCACCAATATCTTTACAGACAAATCTATTATACCGAACGTAAACTCAGACACTCGCACTTTCACTATCTACCAATGTGTAGGAGGGGGGGTGGAGGAATAAAGAAAAAAGTGGTGGGGGTGTCTGCAAAAATGCACATGCAAATGCAACATCCCATGTGTTGGAAATAAGAGGGTCCATTTGGGAAAGCATTGAAATGTGACCATCTTCGTCATGCAGCCATAGCCGCCGCCGCCGCCGCCGCCACCACCACCACCAAGTAGCTTTCCAGTCCACGAAAATGGTGGGCCGAAGTTTGGGCCATGAGGAGAACGTAAATCAATGGGCCCGGACTGGCCCACGTTCTTTTCGATGTCAAATATCATCATTGTTAGAGCCCATTAGGGCCCATTGGAGACATTTTAACAAAATAAAAAATAAAAAAATAAAGGGAGAGAGGAGAAGGCAAAAGACAGAACAGAGTTGTGTTCTTTAATTGCATGGGGATCACGTGAGTGTCACTGTCCCAAGTGATATTGGATAAGAAAAAAAAAAAGATAAAATAAAATAAAATTTCTATACGTGGGGTTTATGCACGCAGTTGCAGACCAAAAAAAGGAGGGCATTTATGAGAATACACAAATTCCTATCAAATTTTATCTATTTTGAGCGGGAAATCTCCTTTTAAAATAAGATAAAAACTCAGACAAATAATTTCTGAAATCAATACGAGGTAACAAAAATGTCCGACCCTTTTAATTTAAATTACACTAAATTACTCATTTACCCTCCCAACTTTCTCCTATTTACTAAACATTAAATAACTTCTACCTTTTAAACTACATATTTAATTAATTTTAGGTTAAATTAACCATTTTTTTTTCCAATATTATAATTTAAAATTGGTTTGAATGGTGGAATAAAACCTCTTATAGTTAAAAATATATATATATATATATATATATATATATATATATATAAATTTAAACAAAATTAGAACCTTTATTCGCTCCGTTGAGAATTGTTGGGAATAATCTTGGATTTATACGGAAGGAATACATCTCTATTAATATTATTGGATGATGGAAGTCCATGGAAGTCCTACTACTTTAGGGAATGATCGTGAATTTATAAGTGAGGAATACTCACTCCATTGGCATGAGGCCTTTTGGGAAGTCGAAAACAAAACTAAGCTATGAGAGTTTAGACTCAAAGTGGACAATATACCATTATTGTGAGAGTCGTAGTTCCTAACAAATTGGAACCCAGAGAATTTTAGGGAAGTTAAAAGCACAATCACGAGAGTTTATGTTCAAAATAGACAATATAATTGTAGAGAGTCGTGATTCATAACGCAACCTAAGCTCCAAACAAATTGGAACCGAGAGAAAAAGATGAAGATTAAGAAGAATCGAACACACATTTGAATTCCGGGATTCGGGGATTCATATGATTTCATTAGGTGTGGCATTGAGAAATGAAAAGTGCAAAAGAACAGGGGAGGGGACAGAATTTAGTACTAATAATAATGCTGAATATTCTGTTTTGAATAGCTACGTCTGAGAAAGATAACAAAATTACATTTCAGCAAGTACTCTTTATTATCCGTCGCTGTACACAAAAACATGAAAAATCAGCGATATTCATGTCCTAATCGCAGCTCCAAATCAACCTCTTCATTTTTCCACACACCCCTGTTTTGATCAATTTGGAGGCTAAGATTTGCCCCCAACACCAGCTCTTCATTCACACTCTCCGATCTCTGTTGGTGAATAGGGAAGTTCGCCGCCATGGCCGCCGCCGTCGTGTCGAAATACATCCGGTAAGAGGGTGGTAAAGGGGCAGTGGGTTGGGTTGAAAGATGAGGGAAAATTTGGTGGTTAGAATGGGAGGAAGAGGTGCGGCGTTTGGCTTTGGCTCTGTCTTTGCGGTGGATGTTCATATGGCCACCAAGAGCTTGTGCGTTGGTGAACCCACGCTTACAAAATGTGCACTCATAAGGCCTTTTTGTGCTATCATTATCCAATTCCTCGTCCTTTTGGTGCTCATATTCGTCGCTCCAACTGTCCCAGCTCCCCTGCTTGCCAAAATCCATGCAGACCCCACAAAGCAAAAACAAAGATTAAGAGGGGAAAATTTGTGGGGAGAAGGGTGGTAGAAAGTGGAGGCTTTATACAGAGACTAAAAAGTAAAGGCTCATACAAAGACAAACACAAAACATCTGCCATTTTCCATTCTGGCATTTATGGATGTTTCTTAAGCAGCCTTATATGGGGATTCACTTTGTCGAAACTCACGACGACGTCGAGTTTACGAGAGAGAGAAACTGTAAAAATAACTCGATATCGATATCGAGCTGAGTAAATGTGTGGAAGAGATCATTAAAAAGGTAAGGGAACGTGGGCCAATTTTGGGGCGAAGAGCTACTGGGTGCAGTAAGGTCACGAGAGATACCCCTTCCAAAGAGCAATCCTTGTTTCTCTCATTCATCTCTTACATGTGATTATTATACTCGCAATTAAGGCCCATGCCTCTTCTTCATTTTTCCCTACCATACAAACGCCCAATGTTCATCAAACTTTTTTCTTTGGGTTCGAGTTCATTTAATTGAATTCAATTCATTTGAGTTGATGCATTTATGGGTGTTTTTCGTTGGGATTTGATGTTTTGGCTTGAGTTCTCGTCATATGTTGTCAAAGTCATGATTATTAATTGATATACGTCAAACAACTTGTTGGTTCAAATTGACATCCTCATTTCTTGATCGAAACTATATACTCTAAGTCAATTGACTTATTAACTTATTATAAATAACATTATTCTTGCACAAATTATTTATTACAATACGAAACGGAGTTAGATTCAAGGGATTATTTAAATTAATAAATAATAGAAAAGAAATTGGAAGGGGTGTGGAATTGAATGTAATAAAGAGAAGCTAGGTAAGGTAGGTTGCATGAATGTTTTTAGATGGAGGTGTGGGGCCCTCACAGTGGGACCAGTTTACAACAGATTTTGACATCATTCTTTCCAACTTTGCCATCATTTATTAATAATAATTACAAAATATCTCTACCTTACAACGTCCTTATTACTATTTTTATATGGCCCATTGGGCTTCAAAATTATTATGGCCCATTGGGCTTCAAAATCATTATGGCCCAAAATAAATACAATTCATTGGGCTTAATTCGAACAAATCGTTGTCGTGTTCAACATTGTTAAACTCGTATGATTCAGTATAATTTAAAGAATAAAAATATAATTATTAAATTACAATTTTGAGGCTTAGTTAAAGAATGAAAAGAAGATAAGCCACCGAGTTTATACTCAAAGTAGATAATATCATACTATTGTGGAGGTCCACAAAAACATAGGGAATTGCAAATGAGATCCAGAAGCTTGGGCTGAATGGAAACCTTTTGAACAACCATCAATGGCAGGGTCATACTCAAGACACTGACGACAATGACAACGCCAGTATGTTTATAATCCACACTTCCTGTGCCTTATGTTTGTGAGGGTGTTTTTCCCAGCAATGGCATTCTCCTAGAGCTCTTAACCAAGTTGGGACAAATGCAAAAGGGAAGGGAGGAAAGATGTGAAATGATTTGGGCTCTTTGGAGTTTGAACATTAGGCAATGGACTATATGCGCTAACTGACAGTGATTTGTTCGGAGACTACCATAAACATCCCTAGAGGAGTATTCGAAGTGACAATGAGATCATATGGCGTGTTCTTTGTCAAGGGCGCCTAACATTTGTGTTTTGCAGGAACAAGAAGAAAACAATCTATTCCTTCGGAGCCCAACGTCTTTGCTGTCACTCGTTCCCCTCTCTAATTAATGTGAGATCTCACAATCTACCCCTTCAGGACCCAGAGTCTTCACTAGCCCACTGCTCAATGTCTAGCTCTATACCATTTGTAACAGCCTAGGATAGTAGGATGGTTTGAGGACATATGACTATCGGGATTGGATCTCAGATCACGCAAAGTAAGAGGATATACAACAATCATTAATCATAATGTGGTGTACATGGACAGAGGAACCACATTATCTTTCACGGGGAGAAATCAGACACTCAAAGAAGTATTTTCATATTAATTAACAAACATCTAATAGACAAGCCCAAATTTCTATGATAGTTTCTCATAAATTACAATGCTTGTTATGGCTACATGGAGAGTTTCAAAGCCATTAAATCAACATGTCGTTTCCTAGCTTCAATGAAGGAAAACTTTCATCAGTTTTCATAAATAATCACCCGAGATACAGTTCCTAATCCAACTAAAGCTATATGTCTAAGCCAGAGCAAGTCGCCATCTAAATTGATTGACACATAAACAGTGAAATTTTACGCGGGACATCATAAATGATATATTAAAGGATCAAGAAGGTGTCTCTAACAAGAAGGATCTGTACAAAATGTTAAATCAAATGAGAAAACAAAAGGGTTACCTCGTACACCAGTGTTTTTCCTTGCACTAACCTCCCCGGCAATTCTCAGACTTCTGCTGTGCAACATACTCCCGTACTCGTGCAGATTTAATTCTCATACCAGAAATTATCTCTTCAGTTGCATCAATGATTTGTTTAGGCAAATGGGTCTCCAAATAATCAAACCACTCCCCAAGTGTCATCTTCTTCAAATATGGCGCCTTCTCGGCCTTACAAAGAAAGTCCTCATCGTGAGAAGCTCTCCGGTCATCAACCTCTTTGCAATTTTCTGAAATAATAAGTACATTTTCGCTTTCATCTCGATCACAAACCTTTTGAGGGCTAGACCCACTGCATGTTTCTTCTAAGCTCTTCTGCTCGACGTTTTCACTGGGTTCCAATTTTATGACTGTACTGCAATCCGGTGGCTCCTTTTGCAATTTCTTTCTTCCTCTAGTTCCCGCTCTCGTCTTTTTTGCCACAGCCTTTACTTCAACACCCACACATGAATTCTCGGGAACACTCTCAAGAACTGAATCTGTGGCCACAGACACAATGTTTTTCGTTCTACGAGTACTTCTAGTAATAATCTTCCGGCTGGATTCGTTTCCAATGTCGCTCACATTTTCTGGCGCTCTTCCCACATCTAAATTGCTCTCAATTTTCTTGCAGTCCGGTACTTGGCTAGTAATATCACCTTTCACACCCTTGCCCTTTCTCCCCCTTCGACATCTTCCACTCTCCAACGTCGCGTCATTAGCTCCCATAAGTACGCTGATCTCTTCCACGACCTTTCCTCTTCGACTCCCAGTTTCAGCAACTGATCCCACCATATCCGAACCATTACACTTCTCAGCAGCCTTCCGCCTTGGATTTCGCCTCGACTGACACTCTTCATTACTGTTTAATCTAACTAAAATGGAAGTCAACTCACCGAATTTAATGGTGTCGCCATCGTTTAGAACGAAGGCGTCTTGTGGAGGAAGCTTGGTGTCGTTAACAAAGGTGCCATTAGAAGAATCGAGGTCCCGAAGCACCCACTTGCCTGCAATAGACTTGGATTCAATAGAGAGGTGCTTGGTGGAGATGCCGGCGTCTTTGATGGCAATGGAGTTTCCCCGAACAACGCGACCGATTCGAATCGTCGATCCAGGTGGAAAATCTAGGGTTTCGCCCTCGCGAGGGCCTTGAACTATAATGAGACTAATTGCAGAGGGTTCCATGGTGAGATGCCTCCCAATTTCGAAATGTAGCAATTGAATCGAGAGGATCTTGATCCCTTTTTTTTTTTTTTTTTTTTTTTTTTTTTGGGGGAAATGAAAATGCAAATGGGAAAGGCGCGGTTTCCCATTTTGAAGTTCGGCTTCCCTCCAATTCCACTTTCTCTCTCCTCCGCTATTGGGCCAACTAAATGGGCTCTCGGCCCATTTTGAACATCATGTCTTGATGGGCCATAAAAGCCCAGACATTTAGGAAATATACATTTTTGACCTTCTAAGTTTACTGTTGATGTTATTTATCCCTCAAATGTTGTATATAAGTCTTCGGAGTATTTAAGAATGTTTCAAAAGATTAAAAAATTAAAATTAAAAGTTAGTTGACGAGAATATTAATTTAGACTCACGTGACTTTTTATTTGTTTATTATCTCTTTACCTCATCTTATCTCTTCCCCTCCTTCCATCAGTATTTATTCTCCCGTCCAATATTTTTCATTTATTTATACGAAGATAAAAGTAAGTTTGGGATCAAATTCTAGCGAATAATTTTTACTCATTTACTATTCTTTTAAAAAATAGTTATTCTAAAGTTTTTCATTTTTTAATATAATATTTATAAAATAATTGTAAAAAAAAAAAATCAAACCAATATATTTCATTAACTAATATAATTTCATAAAATTTAATTTTAATATTCATACTATCTTTAGGGATTAAAAACCAAGCTAATATTTAGTTAAATACGAGAATCTCAAAATTAACTAATTTATTATTTTTATTATATATATATATATACTATCCCATTTATCTTTTGCAGGTGGAATATTCATTTGGGCCTTCATATTACTTGAGGCCCAAATGAAAACAATATAAGGAAAGCCCAATTGAGCCCAAAAAGGTAAGGATAAGGCCCATAATGACAAAACCCTAGCAAGAACCACGGTCGTCCAAATAGTAAGTGGAGAAAATAAAATGGCTTTATATTTCCAGTAGGAATCCACGATGGAACCCATTTCCTAGCCTCTGCTCTGGAGTCTGTCCCTTCCATTCCCCTTCACCGACCCTAATATAAATAAATAAATATATTATTTTTATTTTTTATTTTCATTATTTTCCCTTAATAAAAAAACCTACCAGCAACCTATTCCTAAAACACGAATAAAAAAAAAAAAAATAAAAAAATAAAAAAAACACAAAGATTCGTGTTTTTTCTCGGCATTTTTATTTTTGTTTATTTAAATAATAATAATAATAATAATAATGATTTTTCAAGACAAAATGGAGTTTATTTTTTATTATTTATTTATTTATTTTTAATTTAATTAAATTGTGATTTTCCTTTTGGGTTCCGCCTTACCTCTCTCTTTCTATCTCTATTTTTCTTCTCCTTCGACCTTCTTCCTTCTTTCTATTTCTCTCTCTTTCCGTCTCTGTCTTTCCCCCTTTTTCTCTCTCTGTCTCCCTTCAGACACTCTCAGCTTCCATTGCTTCTTCTCCCACCTCTGCCACTCCTTCAAGGTTTGTATGCTCACCTGATCTCCCCGATGCTCTATCGGACATCGCTCATTTCGCTTCTTCTTTTCCTCCAAATTCTTTTCTCCTTGTAGCTGTAGGGTTTTAATTGGATTGGGGGTTTTTCATCCCGATTGCCTTTCTCCGATCATCGCTTATTATAACCATGATTACTTCCTGTTCTTCCTCAGCTTTATATTTCTCTGCTGTTCTCCTATTTTGGAGGTTTTCATGCTTGTTTTCCGTTTCTTTTTTCTAGCTCTTGTCGGCTTGTTTTTCTTCTCCGGTTCATGTTTAGCTTAATTATTGACTCACCTTCTGAATCTTTCGACTTTAAGAGTGGTGGTTTTTTTTGTTGATACCAGGTAGATTATTGGGTTTCAACAGCTGTAAGAAAAGGGGTCGGGTTGGTTTCATTTGAAATTAACGAGATTGAATGAAAATGATTTTTGGGCATTCTGAAAATACTGATATCTGTATTAACTCTTTGTGTTATTTTCCCCTGGTTTTGATTTTGACGTCTCCTGGTGTTTTGCATCATTTAGTTGGAGGAGCAGATTGTGAGCAGAGTTATTTATTTCTCTTGAGAAGAAGATGGCTGGTGCCGTTAGTGAAGAGGCTATAGGGATGAGGTCCGTGGAGAGTTTTGGAAATGGGCATCACAGTCAGTCTGGAGAAGCATTGGCTGAATGGAGGTCTTCTGAGCAAGTGGAAAATGGAACGCCATCAACTTCACCGCCATACTGGGACACCGATGATGATGAAGAAGAAGAAGCTGGTATGTTTGTTATTTGTACTTCCATACTTGTTTTTTCTGTGATTTATATTTGTGGGAGTGCTTTGTCTAGCAATGAGATTCTCCTAGAAGCTCTTAAGTAAGCTGGAACAAATGCAAAGAACAGGGAAAAGTTGTGAAATATTATGGGCTCTTTGGATTTCTCATCATAGGAGCTTGGACAATGAATTCTGACATATCTAATCTGCGTGAGGTGCATCAATTGATGTTTCATATCAGTCATGTACATGGCCAGAACCTTATGATAGCTCATATCGTTTTAACTTTGTGATATTTATTTTGTGTATCTTGGTCTCTTATTTCAAATATCTGGGTTGTTGTATTGATCTCTATCTCTGATCCCTCTCTCCCTTCTCACGATAGCTGTTCTGGTTTGTATTGTGCTAAAAAAGTTGCCGCTTGGATGATTTAATATATCAGATATCTTCATACTCTGTAAACATTTACTCATATTTCTATCCTATCTTTTTTGTAGGACCAAAACCTTCTGAATTGTATGGAAAACATACATGGAAGATAGAAAAATTTTCTCAACTTAACAAACGAGAACTCAGAAGTAATGCATTTGAGGTTGGGGGCTACAAATGGTATGTGAATTTTCTATCCCTTCTGAATTATTCAACAGTTTGTGGTTTTCTTTTTTGTATGTCGCATGTATTTTTTTACATGGAATTCCAGGCCAATATCTTCACATCCTTCTACTGACGTGATAACTTTTTTTTTTTTCATCCTTTTGATGTTTGAAATTATATTTTACTCTGGGATGTTATATCTTCAATTATTGATTGATGCTCGTTCTTAGTTTCTCGTCGTGGTGTTCAATCTGACTTACTTTGGTAGTGGTAGTCAATATCCTACTAGAAAGCTGAGAACTATTTTTGTGTGGTATTAATGAGAAAATTTTGATGCCTTTGTTTCTAGATGCTCTTTTCTCCACATGTTGATGGTTGAGGATTGATCCATTAGTAGTGGCAAAATACCTATGGATTTATGCATGTTTCTTGTAGGAACATGCACTTTGGAAATTGGTCACCCACACACCTACCTTTAGTTTTGATAAGCTGTACAATCTTGTTGCAGGTACATTTTAATATATCCTCAGGGCTGTGATGTCTGCAATCATCTCTCTCTGTTTCTTTGTGTCGCAAATCATGATAAACTCCTTCCAGGTACTGTTCTGTTTGAATTGTATTTATTAAGCACTATCCTTATTTTCAATTTGTTTAATCTCCTTCAATATCTTTTTCTTTGCTAAACAGGTTGGAGCCATTTTGCACAGTTTACTATAGCAGTGGTGAATAAGGACCCAAAGAAATCAAAATATTCTGGTTAGTTCTGTTACATTGCTTTTCAAGTTTTTGTTGTTACCACTTACCATAACTTGTGAAATAAAAAGAAATATATATGTTGTCCAGATACGTTACATCGGTTCTGGAAGAAAGAACATGACTGGGGATGGAAAAAGTTCATGGAGCTTTCTAAAGTATTAGATGGTTTTATTGACTCTGACACTCTCATAATAAAGGCACAAGTTCAAGTGATTAGGTAATTTCTGATCATGATTAATAATGATTACTAATCCTAGATCGCTGATATATTCTTGCAAATTCTGTGTGATGTTCTATTTTCCTTGCTTGCTAGCATGTTAAGTATGTTTCCACTGGTAATCAATGACCCTTCTGTTTTATCAACGGAACGTCGACAGACTCAAAGTCCATTACACGTCACACTCAAACTAAAAAAGTTTTAGTTCTTTGAATATTTTTTAGGCTACCTCCTCATTACCAGACAACTGCTATTTTGATTTGTTCAGTTAGTTAAATGAATTCATTCTTATTATTATTTTTAGTTCTGAAAGCTTGAACTGTTTCGTCTTCTAGGCCCCTACGAAAATAAAGGAAAAAAAGAGTTCATAGTCTAAGTTGGTCTTTCGTTAAAACCCTATATTGGCCACAGTTTGACCGGGATGTCTAAGTTTTCATTGGGTTTTCTCTTTGGAAATGAAACCTTTGAGTCTTGAGTTCTCAATTATGTTTGAAATTTCATGTGTCTGAATTTTGTCTTGCAGGGAGAGAGCTGACCGGCCTTTTCGTTGCCTTGATTGTCAGTATAGGAGAGAACTTGTTAGGGTTTATTTGACAAATGTTGAGCAGATATGCCGACGTTTTGTGGAAGAGAGAAGAAGTAAGCTGGGGAAGCTGATAGCTGATAAAGCTCGATGGTCAAGGTAGTCTTGTTTTTCATTCTTTATCACTCCCTCAATTACATTATAAAAATTGATCGTGAGTACTATCAGTAAACAAGGTGTCTGGAATCTATTCTTGAGACTTTTCATTGTTATTGTATCCTCTGAGTTTGTGAAGGAAAACATTATAAATATTTGTCTACTTTTTTCCTTAGATCAGAAGCTGTATATAAGGTAGACATCTACAAGGGAATCAGAATTGAGGCATCCTTTATGTTAAAAATAAATAGAAAAACAGAATTGATGGTGCTCCGGAAGATTTGCATGATCATTCTATGAATTAATCAGTGTGTAAACGAATATATTGGTGGAAAAAAATCCCAGCAGAAGGCTGGACATTTCCCTGTCNTTTTTTTTTTTTTTTTTTTTTTTTTTTTTTTTTTTTTTTTTTTTTTTTTTTTTTTTTTTTTTTTTTTTTTTTAACAATAGAACTGTTTGAAAGTCTTCTGATATCTCTCTAACCAAGTGTACCACAACAACGCTCTAGTTGCATAATTCCACAAAATATTTGCCTTTTTGGATCTTCCACCCTGAGAAAACTTCATTATCACATATTATTGTTATTAGTGACTTTTTTTTTATTGACTTTCATTTTTATTTCTTACAGTTTTCGAGCTTTCTGGTTGGGAATTGACCAGAATGCTAGACGACGTATGTCTAGGGAAAGGACCGATGCAATTCTAAAAGTTGTTGTAAAACACTTCTTTATAGAGAAGGAGGTGACATCTACTTTAGTGATGGACTCATTATACAGTGGATTGAAGGCTCTTGAAGGGCATACCAAGAATAAGAAGGGGAAAGCAAAACTATTAGATTCTGAAGAGATGCCAGCTCCAATAGTTCACATAGATAAAGACACATTTGTTTTGGTGGATGATGTACTATCTCTGCTCGAGAGGGCTGCTGTGGAACCATTACCACCAAAAGATGAGAAAGGCCCACAAAATCGTACAAAGGTGAATGCCTGATCGATAATGCTCGTCAAAATCTTTAGGTGGGAAAAAAGATAGCTTGATTGGAAGCTTAAAAATGGATTGGTCTGGGGTACAAGTAAAATAATAATTATGTTATTTGATTTGTTTGTTACCCTTTTTTTATGACGATAATGGCTACGTTAGTCCTGATAACAAACTTGTGAGTTAAATTGTGGCCAGACACCTCTTAGTGACGAATACACAATTCTTTTTGCATTGATTTTATTATTAGTTAGGAACAAGGATTCTTAAGTCATAATTCACATACCTAGTAATGTTGGAGTTGGCGTCTGCAGGATGGTAGCTCTGGAGAAGACTTTAACAAAGATTCCATTGAACGTGATGAAAGGCGTCTTACAGAACTGGGTCGTAGGACTGTGGAAATATTTGTTCTTGCGCATATATTTAGGTATTGTGTTTTTATGATCTCTTCACATAATCCAGCAACTCTTGTCTTTTGCCTTATTCTACAAATGTGATCTGAAATAGTACAGTTTTATGTCCAAAACTAGTTTTCTGGAAGCCTTGTTTCAACTAGTGTACTAGCATGTAATAACTTCATAAATGTCGGAAACTTCTTTCGATTCCTTTACTTGTCATTTAGGATGCTATTTTTGCATTAGCTTGCTGTCGTTGTCTTAAAAAAAATTTATATAGCGAAGGCCAATGATTGCCATAAAGGTGTTGCGAAAAAGTGTTGGCTTTTGTGGCATGTTCTCTCAGGAAAAATTTAGGTTGTAGTGTTGCACAAATATCTTCCCTAAGTTTATTGAAAAAAGAAGTTTGCTGCATGGCTCTCAGTTTCTCAAATCAAATATGATTCAACAAATTGCTAATTTGAAGTTGAATGGTATATTTACTTTTCTCTCCTTACTCAGCAGTAAAGTTGAAGTTGCCTATCAGGAGGCTGTTGCATTGAAAAGGCAAGAGGAACTCATTCGTGAAGAAGAGGCAGCATGGCAGGCTGAAAGTGAACAAAAGGCGAGACGATTAGCTTCAGAAAAGGATAAGAAATCGAAGAAAAAACAGGTGTCACATCAGTCGAATTATTAACTCTCTTTTAATCCATTTTCCTCTGGCCTTACTCTTTTTTCCAACGTTCTCTTTCTGCCTGTATCGGTCTATCTTGTTATCAATAATTTCCTCATTATCTTATGTCGTTTCTTTCAACAGGCTAAACAAAAACGAAATAACCGCAAAAGCAAGGATAAAGGGAGAGAAGAACGGACAAATGTGGCTGCACTGATCAGAGAACAAGTAAATCCTTGCAATGGGAAGGAGGAAGATGCCATAGTGGATGAGGTGCAGCCCGTGCTTGAAAAGTCTGACTTACCTGAAGTTGTATCGGATGTCTCTGATTCAGTTGAAGGGGTTGGCGAAGTACTTCAGCCTGATTCAGAAGACAGAGATGGCAATGCTGTTAATTCGGACACGGACACATCAGAAGTTCATCCTTCAACGGAAGCAAGTAGCAGTTGCATTGGTAGTCTGTCTTCTGCACAAACGCCCTTATCCGACAAGAAGCTGTCTATCATGGATGATAGCTCTTCTACATGTTCTACTGATTCTATTCCATCCGTGGTAATGAATGCGTCTTATAAGGAGAATTCCTTTCACAACTACAAAAAGCAGAAATCACCTAGCATGTAAGTGATCAAATATTTCTTTGTGAATGCCTCAGGATATGTAGTGATTTGCATCTTTGATTTTGCAGAGGAAAGAATCGGCAGAAGGATGTAGTATACGATCGGAGCTTTTGTGCCAACGACGTGGATAGTCAGTCATCAGTGATTACAGCTGGCATAGAAGACCGAAGTGATTCTTGTGGTAGTAACAAGTCTAAAAAGTCTGATCCTATGGCCGTTAATCATTCTCCCCGGGGTAAAATGAAAAGGGTCGAACAGCAGGCTGCTAAGAAGGTGCGCACCTAACCCGTTTCAAGTATATAAATATAAAACTTCTAGACTGAATAAAATGAAATAGCGCATCAAACTCGAGGGAAAAAAGAAAGAAAAAAAGAAGAGTGTCGGTAGATGTTGCCACGTTCAGGCTGCGTTCCTTTATTTGTTATTGACGTGGTGTGTTATTTTGTGTTCAAATTTTTCTTGAGACTAATTTCTAAATTACTATCATGTTTAATCGGTTCAAGTTTAGACTTCTTCAGTTCCGAGTTTGGGAACGGACTTGGAAGGATAATTTATATTTGATCAAATATTTGTAGTGTCGTGTCCATTTTCAACATTTAGTTTGTTCTTTCTGTAGGAAGAAAAGGCTATTTCGTTGCCGAAGGAACAAAGCTCTAAAAACCAGGTCGATGTGGAAAGGATACTTAGAGATGCGTCGGCAGCGGTACCATCCTCCCCTCAGAACCACCAGGATCATATGCCATCGATTGTTGAACAGAGGTTAAGCAATCAGAGTATTGGTACTGTTGATCCCATTCAAAATAATTCATCATCCTCAATTAGCGTCCACCAGATGGAGAAGGCTGTGCCTGTAGTTACCTCATCCTATGTGGTAAGTGCAATAAAATCAGAGGCTCAGAAGTCTACAATTCCAAAACCAACTGAAAAGGCTACCTCACAGCAATCTCCTATGATGTCAAGGCCTTCTAGTGCACCTCTAATTCTCGGTCCAAGAGCTGCAGCGCCTGTTGTTAATGTGGTTCATACATCCCCATTGCTTGCTCGTTCCGTGAGTGCAGCTGGTCGGTTAGGTCCAGATCTTGCTCCAGCAACACACAGTTATGCTCCCCAGTCTTATAGGAATGCCATAATTGGAAACCATGCAGCTCCAAGCAGTGCTGGATATGTTCATCTGAGCACTTCATCTTCAAGCGTGAGCCCATCTTCAGCCTTCTCTTTGACATCTGCTATGGTTTCTTCACCCATGTTTGTACCACACAACTCTGACAGGTCGGATCTGAGTGCTGTTAGATCGAATTTTCCTTTTGGTATGGTAACTCGAGATGTCTTACCGAACAGTCCCCAGTGGGTAGAGGGTTCACAGAGGGAAGCTGTTAGGAGCATGCATTACAATTCTTCTCTACTCGATGATGTTCAAGATTTATACAAGAAACAAATTCGTGGTTCGACACATGAACTTCTGTCAGCAGAGCTCTCAGCTTGTACGTCTGGTCGACAGCTTCAAGGTTTCGCTGAGGAGTTCCCTCACCTTGATATAATCAACGATCTTCTTGATGACGAAAACATTGTTGGGATTTCATCTAGAGACAGCTCAATGTTCAACTCTCTTGGCAATGGCCCAAGTCTGTTGAACAGACAGTTCTCTCTTCCTGGTGACATGGTAGGGAAGGCTGGCGATGTAGGGTCCTCCACGAGCTCTTGCAGGTTCGAGCGGACACAGAGTTATCAAAATGGCAGGTTCCAATGGGGGTATGGCTCTTCCATCAGTCGATACGAACCAGGCATGGATTTTATTCCACCTACGAGTCAACAACAACAGCACCTAAATGGCCAGATTGATGGGTTGATTCCAAATTGGCGCGCAGCTTCTGATCTCTCTGTACTTGGGACAAGGTCTTTAGACTTTGATGGTTACCAATATCTTAACCCAGAATACTCAAATATGGCCCATGGCATCAATGGCTACAGTGCGTTTCGACCGTCAGATGGGCACTGACTAACGTAAGAAGCAAACATGGCTGGAATTTGCCTTGCCTTGCCTAGAGTTCGTGAGTACTATCCACTGTAATAATGTACCAGGAAGTTGTTGGGGTCTTGGATTTGGAGTGGGGTTGCTATCCTTCTCATAAGAACACAATTTGTAAAGAGTGTTTTTCCCACCTCTTTTAGCCTTAAATACAAATTTAGTCGTGTTGTTGAGGTTTCGATTACTACCCTTTTCGAGTTTTCTCCCTATTTACTCAACCAGTTATAGCGCTCGTACACGAACAATATCCTGAAATCTCACCACAGACAAATCCCTGTTGCTAAACAAGCAAAGCAAAACAAAGTTCTTCCCTTTTGACTACGTTGCTGGAAACTTCCTCGAGCAATCCCCGTCTCGTTCTTATAATGTTGCTATACATCATGCCTTATGCATACATATCATATCATCAATGTTAGCAATTCAAAGATAACTTCCCATATTAGTGGTTAGGACAGGACGCATTTGCTTGTGTCGAGGTTTTGGTCAAAACCTTGCAGCTTGTAGAATTATCCAAAAGTTGACACTGTTCTTGTTACTATAAATATCATTGCAAAACCCCATCAACAAACTCAACTTTTCTTACATTAAACTCCTCGAAACGGGAAGAAAAACAAATACAAATATGGGAGTTCTGCACATAACTCTGTCAATGGCTTTCATTCTTTTTCTCTTGCAGCTTCTGCCAAACGCAGCTGGTAGGACACTGCATGAGAAGCCAGCAATGGTGAGAAGAAGGGAACTGGAACTGGAGCTGAAGTTGAAGCTGCAGTCTCTTCAGAGGGTCAGAGTGCCACCCTCTGGCCCCTCCGGTTGCACGTTCATTCCCGGCACCAACGGCCCTGGCTGTCCTCTCGAAGTGAGGCACTACGCTGGCAACGGTTCAAAGCAACGACCGAGCACACTCCGACGCTATGCCACCCCTGTTCGTGTCGTCGAGGCTCTCATCTGAAGCTCTACCCCATCTGCTTTCTTCCATTCAGAATGCAAACAGTTGGTTTTATTGTCCCACTTGGATTCTTGGAAGCTAGAAGATCAGTTAGCCATCATGTAACATATCGAATTCATTGCAAGATTGCTTTGTTATTTGTGTTCTTGTCATGTAAATAAGCAAAATCTATATGTCAATAGAAATTGAATTTATTGTTTGAACTCAAAATAAAATTCATTTTTTCGACACACAATCTACCGATTTAACTTGCAGATCTTGAATGGAGCGAAAATTAAGAAAAATAGAGAAAGATTTTCCGTTGTTAACAAAACAAGATTAAGGACGAAGATTATATTATTTGTCTTCATCCTTGACTTCACGGCACCCTCTTCTGCCTCATTTATACATATACATACATATATATATATATATATATATATATATATATATATATATATATATATATATTTAAAATTTTGAACAAATATATATTTAGAAGAAAATATATTAAAAATTTAGAATTGAAATGGAATTACGTATTGGAATTGGAATTGTGAAGTTTGGTTATTTTAGGCAGAGGAAAAGAACATGAAAAAATATATATAATATCATATAATATAATATAATATAATATAATCCCATTAGTTTCCCCACATAATCATTTACATTAATTTTTTTAAATATCTAAACTTTATTATTTTGAATTTTTGTGTACTAATTCCATGCGTGTACGGCATTGTTTGGTGACCCTTGAAATTAATAACGATATCACTTTTATTAAATTTTACTCTAAAATTTTCAAAATCTGATTTTATTATTATTATTATTATTATTATTTGAGGTTGAAAAGTACAGAATTTAAAAATTATTATTCCGGCATATAATAAAACTTATTTTATTTAGTAATTGGGGTAATGGGCTTGGGCCTTCCCGTAGTTAAGAGAAATATATTTTTATATTGGGCTTGGGTTTGGGCTTGGGCTTGGGCCTCAGCCTATTCGAGGTGGGCTTGCAACAAGTCCACGCTTATTGACCCAAATCCGAACCCGATTACAGCGGAAGTCCTTGGTGACGGGGGTTCCCACCTCCAAAATGACGGCTTTCACGTTCGGATTCTCCCTCTCGATAATGGCCTTGGCGGCTGAGCCGCCCACCCCCACCAGATGCGGCCATGAGCTCTTACCTGGTCGCCAAAACACATCTCCTAAGACACACACACAGACACAGAGACAAAGAGAAGCGAGGATCATGAGTTGTGAGTCTATTACCTGGACATGAAGACATCTTTTGGTCTCTTCTTTTACTGCTCTAAGTGCTTATGTTTCGGGTCTCCGAGATGATAATATTTATACTACTCTCAGCTACTCTATATGTTTGTCGTTGTAGCATAGCGGTGAGTGTTGTCCTACTTATCCTCATTTTGGGGCATTGAATTATTTTTATTGTTACGTGGTGTTGAATTCAATTATTTTGACATTATATTCATCAGATGTTACATGACAACATATGATTTAATGCACATAAATCCATTATTCAAAAATTCAAACTGCATTAAAGGTAAATAGGACAACGGAATATGCAATTCATATTGAACCTGTTTAGCTCATCTTCGAACACATCTTTAAATTTAAAAAAAAAACTTAGTTCGTAATAAAATGAATAAAAATGAAATATAAATCAATGTAAAATAAAAGTAAAAGATGATAATCTCTTGATATAACCAATATACACTCAAGAAAGATTGCTATATAACTTTATAAGTCGTATAAGCTATAACTTTTAAACTAGGTTAATACTAGACTATAGGTCGACAAATCTTTTATATTGATAATATACATTTCAGTGTAACGAGTCTAATTCTAATTATTTTGTTTTGAAGTAAATCACGAAACAGTTCATACCACTCACACATTTACGATCAAGAAACACTGAATTTTCTATTTGGGTTGGCTGATAGAAACTTCNTTTTTTTTTTTTTTTTTTTTTTTGGAAATTATTGGGTTGACAAATATAGTAAACAAGTAAGTCTAATTTAATAAATTTGAAATTTTATAGTAAAAATGGAAAGTTTAAGAGGTATGATATAATAAGACCATGATTGATGATTATCTATTAAATTAAAGTTTAAGAATATTATTAAAAGTTTGAAAATTAAAATGTATTTTTTTTAGAAAAAGAAAAAATAAAATTTAATGATATTTTTAATAATGGTTAGATTGTAGTGAAAACTCATTGGGCCGATCAACCATTAATTTAAATGATTCTTAAAAAAAGAAAAATAAATAAAGAATTCATCGTACAACGAAGTGAATGTCACAGTCACGCTCACACGAGTAAAATTGTAAAGGCGAGCGTCGAATTTGCAGGCACCCAGCGGACGAGTCACGGGCCGGTTTATCCCCGATTCCATCACCACTTCCCTTCCCTTGGAGTCCAATCATTGTCCTCCCCCGCTATCATCACCCACCATGCTTCCTCTTCACCAATGCATCGCCCCCCTCCTACTTCACTTCATCTTCCTCGCACCTTTTTCGTTGGCCTTAGCTCAGAATCATGAGGACCCAAGCATCAGAACCATGGAGGCTTTCTCCGGCTATCCTCTTCACGAGCCTTCCTCCTCTTCTATCCCAAACCCCATTTCTTCTCTCCTCGTCGATGCGGATTCCTTGGTGAAACAGGTATGGACTTAAATGGATCCTAATCGTACTGGGTTTTCATCGGATGTATTAGTTAATTAATTGTTTTGCGGATTTGGGCATTTAGATTGAGGAGCTTTCTACTTTCTCGGATTCTCCTTCCCCATCGGTTACCAGGATTCTTTACTCTGAAAAGGATGTGTTGGCGCGAAGGCATGGACTCCGGCTATTCATCTAATTTCTTTGTATTTCTTCTCTGTTCATTCCAAAATGAGAATGGTTATGTGCTTGCAGGTATGTCAAGAACTTGATGGGGCACTCTGGTCTCTTTGTTAGAGAGGATGCTGTCGGTAACATATTCGGCAGATGGTGAGTGAATCTGCAATGGTCACCCATGTCATTAGAGTATTGTATTATGCATAACATCTCTAGTCTTGTTTACTTTATGCAGGGAGGGCTCTGAACCTTTGCTTCCTGCCGTTGCAACAGGCTCTCATGTTGATGCAATTCCATTCTCTGGCAAATACGATGGAGTTGTTGGTGTATTGGGTGCTTTAGAAGCCATCAATGTCTTGAAAAGGTTCGATATCCTACTTTTACTAACAGTTTTAAAGGGTCTCTCAAACTAAATGGAACGAACCAAGCCATTAGGCTTTTCCTTTCGGGCTTTCCCTCATTTGCTAAGGAGAGGTTTCCACAGTCTTATAAAGATGCTCCCTACCAAACGCTTCCCCACCAAACCAGATAAAATCTTTGTAGTTTTCAAGGGGCTGACTTAGAATTTGGCAGGTCGGGGTTCAAACCAAGGAGGTCTCTAGAAATTATCTTCTTTACCTCTGAGGAACCTACACGCTTTGGAATCAGCTGCTTGGGTAGCCGCTTGATGGCAGGGAGTGATGCACTTGCTAAAGCTTTGGAGACAACTGTTGATGCTCAGAATATATCTTTTATTGAAGCTGCTAGCTCTGCTGGGTACTTGACTGATTCAGCTCAGATATCAACGGTGTTTCTGAAGAAAGGAAGTTACTCTGCTTTCCTGGAATTGCACATAGAGCAGGGGCCCATTCTGGAGGAAGAAGGTATATCTATAGGAGTAGTGACTGCCATTGCAGCTCCTGCTAGTATAAAGGTGGAGTTTGAAGGCACTGGAGGCCATGCCGGTGCTGTACTGATGCCATATAGGTGAAATTATATAGCCATCAACATTTCTTTGTTTTTTTTTTTCATCACAGACAATTGGAATCCAAACTTCTTATTTGATCAGAAATGACGCTGGACTGGCAGCAGCTGAGCTAGCACTAGCAGTTGAGAAGCATGTATTGAGCTCTGGATCGATCGATACTGTCGGTACCGTTGGTAATTCTTCATAACCAAGTGTTTATTATGTCTTGTCCTAGCATCATCCTATATCTGCCCACCTTTCAGAACATGATCTTGATTAGATGAAACTTTTCAAGGTATTCTGGAGCTGCATCCTGGAGCAATCAACAGCATCCCAAGCAAATCACATCTGGAAATAGGTTGAGATTTTGTTGTAACTCTTGATTATCTTGTTTAGCTGCATGATGGTCGTGTACTTCATCTTCATTGTTTTTTCTTGTCTGGTAACAGACACCAGAGACATTGATGAAGAACGCAGAAATACTGTCATTAACAAGATTCATGAATCTGCAACTGAAATAGCTCAAAGGCGACGGGTCAAACTATCAGAATTCAAAATTATAAACCAGGATCCACCAGCACATTCTGACAAATCAGTAATAGAGGCAATGGTTTCTTCAACAAAAGAGCTCAATCTCACACACAAGCTGATGATTAGCAGAGCATACCATGATTCACTGTTTATGGCCAGGTTACAGAGTTTTATCATCAATTCTCTAAATACATAGCTATTAGTTTCTCTGTATTCTTTCAGTGAACAATGCTGAATTTGCATTTGCACAACCTTGCAGGATATCCCCAATGGGTATGATATTCATTCCTTGCTATAAAGGTATTAATCTACTCTGTATCCTCTAGTAAATAGCACAAGATGGAAGCACCTAACCTTATAATGAGTTGAGCTTGTGCCATCGAGAAAATCTGAGTCAATTTCCATGCTACTGCTTTTGCAGGGTACAGCCACAAGCCTGAAGAATTCTCCTCTCCCCAGGATATATCAAATGGAGTCAAGGTATTGGCCCTTACCCTTGCCAAATTGTCCCTGCAGTGATATCTTATTCCAAATTCTTGTAAAGTTGATTGTTCACGTCCTTGTTTCATTGGAGCCTTGTTCCCTGTGAACTTGTTTACAATAAAGTTTGAATTTTCTCCCATTACTGAATTTTCATGGTGGGTGAGTTCAGAACTAGATGATTAGTGTGTGTGAATGCAAAAGAAAGAGACAAGGATCAGTCTGTTTATCCAATTATATTTGCAATTTGAAGTTGGTATTTCAATTACAAAGAAATCAGCAGCTTTACCCAATCTTTATCGACCTCGTTGGGAGAGTAGTGTGGGAAAAATCAGAAACTACTCTCCTTAGGTTCTATCTGGATTGAATTTGCTTCGACTAAAAGATCTGCAGTTCACACTCGTCTGTGTTGGATGATGAAAGTCCCACATCGGCTAATTTAGGGAATGATCATGAGTTTATAAACAAAGAATACTCTCTCCATTGGTAATGAGGGTTTTTAGAGAAGCCCAAAGCAAAGCCACGAGAGCTTATGCTTAAAGTGGACAATATCATACCACTGTGGAGAGTCGTGTTCGTCTAACAGCTTGTTCCCTTACAAATATCTAATCTCTTATAGGATACTCTAGAGGTTAAACAAAGTAGGCAAACAACAAGAAAAGGCAGACGCGGAGTGATACTACGCTATCAAAACTTGTATCAACAATCTTTACTTGTTGTAGCAGTTGTAATGTTTTTGATCTTCTCTGCATTTACTAGTGAAATCTCAATCTAGCACAGATGTTAAAGAACGCATCATCCCAACGAAAGACCCAAAAAATTGAACAGTGGATCAAAAATCTTAGCACTAACCTTAGGTTTCATTACCAGCCTTTCGTTTTCCCCGTTCTTCAAACTGACAGAAGATATCGTCAAGTCTACAGATTATTTTCCAAACAAGTGTTTAGAGAGTGCCAAATTCTCAAAGATTTAATGGCAACGGATTCGATAAATTTTCTTACTCTTTTCCAATGCCAATCCATTCTTCTTCAGAATCTCAGAAATCATCACTACAGTTGGTATAGCTGTATTCCATGAATCCATGGAAGTCGTACCAGTTATTTAAATCGAATTGTGAACTAGGTTGTGAAAAAAAGAAAGGATTCAAGAACTCGTACCCATTCCCAAGGCAGAGAGCTCAACTTCTTTGTACTGCTTAATGTACCTCTGCGACAAAACGAAACGTAAAATCAATCCAGATTTTGATTTTCTAAAGAGGAAGCTAAATAGAGAAGTCGATTCAACAGTGTTTCTCGATATCGTGGTTTAGACAAACAAGATCTTACGGAAGCAACAATAGAATACCTTGAAAAGATTGTAGTAGTAGAAGAACGGCTTCTTGACATTGGAAACCTAAATTTGATTCTTCTTCTTCTTCTTAAACTCGGTCAATACACCAATCTCCTTAACCTCACCATCGGGGACAACGACGAGGAGCTTTTCGTCCTCATTGCGGATTGCATTCTTAACCTCAGTAGTAGCTTCTGAGATGACCATGCCGGACTCCATTGCCGAATCGCTGAAAGAAAACTGTAATTCTACAAATTGAGAAGAAGTTTGGCAGAATGGAATCGAATTGCAGGAGTAATTTATAAAGAGTTGCGAGGGCGAAGAATGTTGAAGAAAATCAGAATCCCGCGGAATCAGTGTTTGTTTCGACGGCGGCGTTTGGGCAGTTAAGGTATACACCGGCAGTTACTGCATTATCCGGTGACTGGTCCGCCCCTGAAATTTTTCGAAAAATCCCAGACTCCCACCTTTAATTTTATGAAATTACAAATATAACCTTAAAAAAATATTTTAATTTTGACTCAATGATATACACTAAAAATTAGATGTAACGAAATATAAATCGCAACATAAAACTAATTTACCTAATTTTGTTAGTTAAATAACAGTTTCAACTACCATGTGACAAATTATAATTTGAAGTAAAATGCAGCTAACTATATATTAAAATGATATTGCATTACTATTTCGATACGAAAGTGACGGGTCCCATCGATATTTGGTTGGATATGATTTTTTCGTTCTTCTTTTCCTTTTTTCTTCTCTTTTTTCACGACTACGTTATGCCTCATTATAAAAAGGCTTCTGAAGCAAAAATAATAATAAAGAGATTGAGCGTAAAGTGGCTCGATGTTGAATTGAATCTCTTTAGAAAGATCTTCATTTCGTTAAGCCTGAGTGCTGCCACGGTAGGAAGTAGACGAAAAAGCTTATGAGTTTATACGTTTCACACTCATGCCCATAATATGATCTACTGACCCACACACTCATGTCTATAATATGATCTACTGACCCACAAGAAAATGGCAGGATCGAACCTATAACAGGTTCGTCTCATACAAAAATGTCTTAACTAGTTTAATTATGTTTAGATCTCGATCCAGACTTATTGGTGATACCAAACTTATTAAGTAGGTCATTAAATGGCACTCACTTTTGTACCAAATAACCTTCATTGACAAAAGCTTCCACACAAAAAAGCAAAGATTGGTTCAATTCAATGGCTCTGAAAATTGCAAACACTTCCATGTGGGACTATTTATTTAGCCTTAACTTTGGTGCCTATAACAAGCTCTTGCCTTTACCCCAAGCTTACACCATTTTTTTCCTCTATTTGTCCCATTTCATTATGGTTTTTAATTTCCCCCACCAAACTCTAAACCCATTTTAAACGTAACGTATCTCGAACATTTCGTACAGTATCGTAGATTCGAACCATAACGGAAAGCAAAATCACTTGCCTTATATCTCAAGCAATGAAAAACTTGGTTGGATCTTGAGAAGAAGAACTCATACTCGTTCTTTAAAACGCTTTTTAGTGATTCGTGTTTGCTCTGAAGAACCTATGTCGAAAAGCAAATAGAAGCTCCTCTTTGAGGTACGGGGAAGAGAGACAAGAACGTCTTTTTTCTTCTTTTCTTTTTTAGGTTATGATAAAAGGGTTTGTCTTATATCCTTTAGAGAATATAAACTAACACAAGCAAGACAAGACATTGAAGTAGTTAACTCATGCTTTAGAGTGAGTGTTTGTGTGTGAAAAGCTGTTGCTTCTCTCTCTCTCTCTTCCCTTTCATGTATATAAAGCCTCCTTGCAACATCTCTATATCAAATAGTTCCAAATCTCTCTCTCTTTCTCGTTTTCTCAGTGAAATTGTTGAGGGGAATGTTGTCTGGTTCGACACCGTTCATTATCGTTCCTATGACGGTAACGATGTCGGACCAGGCTTCATTCCCCCCAACTTGAAAAAGAAACGAGTATCGTCATTCTCCTCTCCTCCATAGATCGATGTCGAGGATGTCGGCCTAGGCTTCATTCCTCCCTTAAGTTGCAGAAACTCGAGCAACGGTAAAGTTTTTTTTTTTTTTTTCTTTCGGGTTTAAGACATTGGGAAAACCCTAATTTTGTTTATGAGGAAAAGGAGAAGAGGAAGTGAAAAAGATGTTATAAAATAAGAGGCAAATTAGCTTTGCTTGCAGAGAGTTACAAAGAATAATATGAGCTGAAATGAAGAAGCTTTCAAGACCTTTCACTTTATAAGNCGTAAAGCATATCTTAGATGTCACGCACTCTTTTTGTTAATCTTTAATGTCATGATTAAAACATATATCTTCTTCCGATTAGAATTCTCGAGTAGTTTTATGGGTCGTATGTGTAGCTTCTTGATCGAGATTTAGTAGAAGTTACGAGCAAAAGTATGTAAATATACCTCTTTAAGAAACGCAAAACTTCTATTTTAAGATCTCTCGTGATTTTCTTATCGGGTTTTTAGGGTTATTTATATTATGAACAATCGAAGATTTAACCCTGAACCAAGGTTCAGAGTTGAGAGTCGTGTTGGGTCGAAAAAAATATGGGTAAAATATAATGCAATATTTTCAAATTTGAAAAGGTTTAAAAGAAAAGTTTTAAAGAAAATGTTGAAGAAATAACAAAAGGTAATTTCTAAAAAGAGGGAATAGAAAAGGAAATTTGACATAAATTTGAGAAAATGGCTGTAATTTTTTTTTATTATTAATTTTTTTTCATACCAATATCAAAATAACTATTTTCCATAAATAAATTATTATTTGAAATAAATTATTATTCTTATTCTTATTATTATTTTTATGGCTTGACTAAAGCAAAAGCTTAGAAAAGTTTGTTTTTAAAAGAATGGAAAAGAAAAAAAAAAAACCCAGGAGGAACCGATCTGCTTGAATTTTCTAGAAGAATCTCCATTCAGACACATAAAAATAAATGAAAAATTTTACGAGGACAAAAATGGAAAAGAGTTCTCTGTCTCCGCCCCAGTCTGTGGACATCATACTCATAAATAATTATGTATATAAAGACAGAGATTAATTAAATACAATAAATAATCTAACTTATATCGTAAATATTAATTTATATAAAGACGAGAAATTGGCAGTTCAACTACCTAACCACAAACACTATAATAGTTTAGCTCGACCGTAATTGGGTAACATTTAATAATATTGATTTCAATTATATTAAACTATAAATGAGAAGAAAATAAGGTATTTACATTTAAATTTAAATTTAAATAAAATCAAATTTTCTAAAGATGTAGACAGATACATGGATGGTTCATGTTGGGTTATTTTAAAAAGGTCTATCTTGGGCCCAAAGCGGCCCAAGTTGGCCCAATAATTAAAAATCTACACCATAACCCACCACGCGCGACACATGCACATGGACTACACCTGCTCCCATACCCAATCAATGGTTTCGATTAATATATCTAAAGTGTCCAATTGAAGGTTATCGTTTGGTCCACGCGCCAAAATTCCCGTGAAACAACGAAACGCATCAACTGCTCTCATGCCGCCACGTCAGACAAACAAAATGCCGACCTGAGACCCCTCTTCTCTCTCTCTATCTCTTGTTTCTCTGTGTCGAATTCTTTCGAGAATCTCGTCTCTCAGAGGGCAGAACCTTGTGGAATTCGATTACTGAGAGAGGAGACAAGGCGCTCGATTTCATTTTTGGATGTGGTAGTTCTGTTCCAGTTCTTTTGGAAATCATTGGGAGGAATTGAATCATGGAGGAAATTTTCTTTGATCTTGTTGAGTTTCTGAAGAGGCCCTCGATTGCCGAAACATTTGTCGACATTTTGCTATGTGCAGTTCCGATCTGGCTCGCTGTTATGATCGGCTTGGTTATCGGATGGTCGTGGCGTCCTCGGTGGACGGGATTGGTTTTCCTCGGCTTTCGGAGCAAGTTCAGATTATTGTGGACTGCTCCTCCCGGATTTGGAGCTCGGCGGCTTTGGTTGGCCTTCACGGCTCTCTCTGCCTTCTCGGTCTGCCGGACTCTTTGGTCCAATTTTTATTGGAAGAGGAAAGCACCGCCGGCGCCAGCGGACTCGGATTCTCCGGTGGCTTCTACGTTGAAGCACTCGGCAGAAGGGAGCGGAGGTGTAATTGCGTGAGTATGAAATTTATTTGGTTGCGTATCAATATTTGTGGTTAGTCACTTATTTGCCAATCTTTTAATTCTGTGTGTAACTGACGGTATTTGAGCTTGTTGAATTTATGAGGTTTCGTCGTTCGTCTAGACTCCTGTTATTGACATTAATGGTTTGCCTGTTGTTTTGCTTTGAAAAATCCTTGCGGCGTTGTTGAGGCGGAGTTAGAATTTTCTTGGAAAAATTTTTACATTCCAACTTTTTACGTTTAGTCTTTCAATTATGAAACCAAGGGATGATCAATTGCTTCCTTCTTTCTTTGCTCGATCCTGGTTGCTGTTAAACTACGAAGGATTTGGGTTTCATTGAACAATATCTTTAATTAATACCCTCGCTAAAGGCAAATGAAGAACAAGTTGTAATCATATTATGGATGCCATAAGATGAAACTGTTTCTGATGGTAATTATCTTGTCCACTTCTTCAGCAATAATGAAGTGGAAAAAGAGCAGGATATTGTTACAGAGAATGATTTAGATCACCTATTGCAACTGCTTGAAGGAAGGGATGAACCGGCAGAATGGCAAGGTATGATGCAAAGGTCGACCCCAAATTTCGCATATGAAGCTTGGCGCCTTGAGCCTGAGGTATGGTATTCAGCTATGTGGATGGTAGATTGTGTTTCCTATTATAAGTTTGAAGAGCTTTCTTGCATTTTCCTTTTCTTTCTTGCCAGATTTGGATTAGTCTTTTGCCATTTTTTAGAATTCTTGATTTTGCACATTTTTTTTTTATTATTTCCTTTTGAACCCCTTTCTATAAATCATTTTCCCATGTTAGGAACTTCAAAATTTTTCGTTAAGATTTTACTATGATTAAGAAATCACAATTTTTCTACACTTAATCTTTTGTGTTCTGTTTTTCCAAAGCTATGATCTAATATCAGAACCTAAACTTCCCTGTTTAAACTAAAAAATTTGGTTCTGAAATTTGTAGGGTACCACACTGTTATGTTTGAACTCCACCGTGGGTTCTTTCTACCTTTTGTGTGCTTGTACCATATAGTATTGAACCATTGTCTATGGGGAATACGTAGCTGTTTCAAATTGTTGTTGTTAGCTGTTTCAATTTTGCATTTTATTGTTTTAGATGTAACATAAAGCTCCCACATCTTTTTTTTTTCTCCTCACCAGAACAGACCAACAGTTTATCGTAGTAGAACTGTCTTTGAGGATGCAACTCCAGAGATGGTCAGAGATTTCTTTTGGGACGATGAGTTTCGGACTAAATGGGATCCAATGCTTACGTATGTCAAGATATTGGATGAATGCCCTCATACAGGGACCATGATTGTGCACTGGATTAAGAAGGTTTGTAAGACATGGGAGATACTTGAATGTAATTGTTGTATGGTACCATTAAATGCCTCAATTGTATTTCCATTTTGCAGTTCCCCTTTTTCTGCAGTGATAGAGAATATGTCATGGGTCGAAGAATATGGGAGGCTGCAAAAACTTACTATTGTGTAACAAAGGTATATATTCCACCGTGTTCTAGGAATTTCTCCTGCTACTCTATGTTGCTAGCTACGCTGTCTGTACTTGATCTAGCCATCCTCCCCCTCCCTGGCTTATTTTAGGTACTTTTTTAGATAAGTTCTATCATACACTGTTATTCAGTCTGACATGGCTGTATACCTGGACTGCCAGATGTCCGAAATTTCCTTAGGATGGCAATAAGTTTCCATGGAAACATGTATTATCAGAGGGAAGAACATATCAAAAAAATTAATAGCAATTAGCAACTGGTTTTAATTGATCAAGTTCAGCCTCTTTGTAGATTACCGAACGCTATAACAATTGGCTGTTTGTCCAGTCAAAACGAATTACCAACGGATTTATATGATCTATACTAAATTATAGAATTACTAAGCATTCCTTGCTGACTTTCAGAATTGGACTATGATTACATGCTCCCTGTTAATCAAGACCTTTGCTCGTATTTTGATGTGATTAAGTTGAAACGTGAAACTATTTCTTCAGGGCGTACAGTATCCAAGCTTACCCAGACGTGACAAACCTAGGCGTGTTGATCTTTATTTTTCAAGTTGGATCATCAGGGCAGGTGAGGATTAAGATAATGTATTGTTCCTCTTTCAGAAAACTGCAGGATTTCACGTGAAAATTCGTTTTAATTAATATACTAACTTCATAAATTTGGAAATGACAGTGGAGTCTCGTAAAGGAGATGGATTGAGGTCTGCTACTGAGGTTATCCTAGTGCATTATGAAGATATGGGAATCCCCAAGGATGTGGCTAAGTTGGGAGTCCGTCACGGAATGTGGGGAACTGTCAAAAAATTGCACTCTGGTTTCAGAGCATACCAAAACGCTAGGAAATCAGACATTTCTGTTTCCAGAAGTGCACTGATGGCCAGAATCACCACGAAGATTGCTTTTGACAGAAGCTCGGAGTCCTCAGAGTCAGAATCAGGTGAAGTACGAACTCAGGTAATGAGGAGAAAGCACCAAAATGATTCTGGCTTAGATTGGAAATGGATAGTCATTGGTGGGGCAGTGGCTGTAGTCTGTGGACTTCGAACAGGTGCAATTGGGAAAGCCTTGTTACTTGGGGCAGGACAGAGAATGGCTCGAAAGTGAGAGATGTCTAAATTCGGCGCAGAATCTGTATCTCAATGCATTTTGAAGCTCGAGAAGTTTCTTATAGTAGACGGACGCATCAACCAATATAGAGATTAACAGCATATGATCAAGTTTTCTGAATGGCTGTGATAGAGCCAACCTCTACAAACTTCCGGTATTCCTGAGCTCCCTGCTTTTATATGTCAGTCTTTTGCTGTATGGCATGTGTAATGGAACTCAGTTGTGACTTGAATCAACCTTTGCAGCTAATCAGATCATGCTTGTGTTTAGCTCTAAGCTTGATTAGGATTGTGGATATGTAAATTAATGGGGGGGCTTTGTTAATGTATTGATATCCAAAGCTAAGATTGTTGAACTCTAGGACTACTCGGTTATTTGATTGTTTGTAGATGACTTTTGGAGAAACCCAACCCAATTCGAGCCATTTCTTTCTCCTTTAGCCATCAACGAAGTGGTCTAGTCATGGTCCTTGACAACTAGGAATGACCCAAAAATTTAATATGATAGGCGAAGGAATGGTACATTGTCCATTTGATAGACAGAAAGATGGACCTTATTGGTGGTTGCTTGCCACTGTCCCTGGCGGCTGTGGCCCTTTAACCAAAGACCTAATAAATGGGGCTGTGAATTTAGTGCCAAAATGGGGTCCTAACTCCATTCAACATCTTATTTCCATTTGTCAAATTTGGTTGCCCCATCTTTTCGTTCCTTGTAGCAAGAAGATCTGAAACCATTCCAAGGAAGAATGAAGCCGAAACAATAACATCAACGACCACTTATGACAGGAGGAGTTGGTCAGCCATTTTGTCCGTATGAATGCATATCTGACAAATATAGGATGCCAAATTGCTTTACAGCTCTTGAGGAGCTGATGTACACTTTTGGGTACCAGTTCTTCCTGTTATTTATTGTCGCTATGTGCGTTTGTGGGTGTCTTTTTCTTTTTTGTGTGCTGTGATGCTCATTTTTTCTTTATGGACGAAAGGGCAAGTCCTTGACTCTATTTCCAATCGGTCGGTCAAATAGCTTCTTGATAAAAATAAAAAATATCTTGAGGATTTACTGACACTTTACTCTCATGTTGAGTTTCGTTGATCTTAGCCCGAGCCTCAAAAATGTTCATTTGTCGTTTCATCCCTAGTACTTCTTGAAAGATATTAGTCAGCGAAAGTACTCCCTTTTTTGTTTAGTCAATTCTTTGAAATCGAGCCCAACTGAACGGACCCGATGATCCACAAGAATCTCCCTAGAAAGAAGTTGCCCAACATCCGACTAAATATTTCAAAACTCACCAATTTCAACCATATTAATGTTGCTTTTCTCTAATCCCTCGTGTGTATATATATATATATATATATATATATATATATATATATAGAGGTAGAAATTGTAAAACTTGGTTTATCCAGCCAAGCATATTATTCAATTAAATAAAGTTTAAGTTGGACTCGTTAATATCAATTATTCATAGACCTTGCCTTGTAATATTAACATGTGATCCTTAATTTGCATCAAATTTAGGGCATATTTGTTATCCTTTTTAATTCAATTTCTTGTTTTTAAAATTAAGTGTTCACTTTTGGTACAATAAGATGACGATAAGATGACGATGTAGTCAACACATCCTGATTTAGCGCTTGAGTTGGTTCGAGAATTCTTTTAAACTTTAAACAATTTATAAGAATCATTTAAAGTTGCACCCATAATTTAAAAACGTTATGAAATGGTACATACTTTTTCATAATTTCTAAGAAAACATCTTAATTATAAACTAAATTACAAAACAAAACTTTAAAAATTAATTCTTTTAGTTTATAAAATTTATTTTAAAAAAAAAAAAGATAAAATTTTAAAATTTTTAATATATTTAAAAAAGTTTAATTTTGTGACGAGTGAATTCAACCATTTTTGAATGTCTACCAATAATTTAGAACGTGATTGATTCAAATTAATAATTCACGTGTCTATTATATAATTTAAAATTTTATTATAAAAAACAAAAAGAAAAGGTCGTAGAAACTAGAAGGTTTTTAGGGGTTGAATGAGGAATTGAAATATCATAAAGAAAAGTCCAATTTTGAGATATTCAATGCCAAAATAATAGTGAATTTTTAAACGTGTTCATATTGGATGAACCTTCTAAACTACTTTATTTATTTTATTTTATTTTTTCAATTTTTTTCTTTATTTCTTTATTTATTTTTTAGAAAAGATTTCATGCACAATTTTTTTTTTTTTTGTATAACATCAAAATATAATTTTTTTTTATGACAATTTTAATGTATGAACGATTAAATTCATTATTTATAAAAATCTGCACACTCGTGAACTAACATTTTAAAACGAAATCTAACCAACTATGTAAATGGATATATTTATTATTTTAAATTTTAAATCGACAAAACTTCTAATATTTATGTGTAAATTGATTTATAGATTCTCGTATATCCGTTAATTTTTATTAAAATAAAGCACGTGACAAGTTAGTTATCTATATTCGACATTAACATAAAGAAATGGAAAAGTGGGGCACTTATCAACTTTATTCACTTTTTGACGAGTTTGCGAACTCGACCGTATCTGTTCTCTTTTATCTCCTTCATTATTAAATTACTCGTCAATGAATGTGGTCTCAATTTTAGATTCTATTCGATAATTATTTAATTTTTAACATAAATTTATAAAATAATATATTTTTTTAGAGTAAATCTAATCCAAAAGTATATATATATATATATATATATATATATATATAAAAGTAATTTTTGTTTATAAATTTAGCTGAAAATTTTAAAGATTCAATTATTGTAAAAAAAAAAAAACAGGAAGAAATTAAATCTAATGATAAAAAAACTAAAAATTAAATATTCAATAATTACGAACAACTTTACAAAATTGAAATTTTCAAGTACAATTCAAAATTAAAAATATTTTTATTTTCGAAAATTAGGAATAATTCCAATTTTTTATTTTGAGAAATATAAAATNAAAAAAAAAAAAAAAAAAAAAAAAAAAAAAAAAAAAAAAAAAAAAAAAAAAAAAAAAACCGAACCGTTTGGTTTAAAAAGTGCGAAAGTCTGACCCCACATATTTTCAAATCAGTGGAGTAAGCCTATAAATATATGAACCTCCAAATTTCAAACACCAACGAAGCCGAGGACTAGCAATCAGAGATCCTCATCTTCTACCTCCGATCTCTCTGTTTTTNTTTTTTTTTTTTTTTTTTTTTTTTTTTTTTTTTTTTTTTTTTTTTTTTTTTTTTTTATAAAAAATTTCATCATGAAGCATGAAGGTAATCAAAGCTGTTTTCCTAACATTTCTTTGATTTTGATCTTTGAAATTCATTGAATATTGAAGACTAACTTTTCTGCTACTTGCTCTGTGCTCAGATGGCGGCTTCGGGAAGGTCATTCCATCGTCGCACCATCTTAGCCCTTCCTTCGTCGAAGGCATCGCTGCTATCGGGAAAAGCCATTTCCGGCGGACTTCGAAGGCTGTAATCAACAATCACAAGTTGATTCCGCATCTACATATAACGGAGTCCGGCCGCGTTGGTTTCTTGGAGAGATTTTCGCATTATGTTGGTAAAGTCCTCCTTCGTTTTTACTGACTACAAACCTAATTCCATGTAAAATGGAATATCTAACCCTAACATTTTGAGGTTTTCATTTTGCAGCGAGGCAGTTAGGGCTTTCAGATGCAGATGACTATCCTCAACTCTGCAAGCTAGCGAACAATTATTTGAGGAAGACGAATGGATGCGTGGAAGAAATTTATGCATATTTCGCGAGTGAATCCGAGGCGGAATCTCTGTATCTGAAGTTAATGGATGAGTTTGATCAATGCATCTCGAGTTATTTCGCATTCCATTGGAGCCAAGCTCCCTTGATGATCAGTCAGGTAAATTCGTCAATCCTCCCCCAAAAAATGATGAACATGATGTTAAAATTTCAGTATATCCCTTAATTAATGGCGGATTTAATGATAGGTTTTGAGTGTCGACTCCGAGCGCATGAAGCTGAAAGATCTTGTGGTGGCAGCGACTAGGTATTTTCATTTTAGATCTGTCAATTTGCTTGAGAAGTCAAATTTGGTTCCTGAGTTTGAACTTTGAAACTTCAATCATGGTGCATCTTCTAGAATAGAATTAAGATCCATTTGATAACTTCAATAAGTGAAGATTCTGAGTATTTATTTTCCTATATTGGTTTCTGGCCATTTGATAGGAAGGAGAGGTTCGATAGGGTGTGTAAGGATCTGAAAGTGACAAGGGTATTCTCTACTTTGGTGGAGGAAATGAAGAAGATAGGTTGTGCTCCATCTAAGGGCGAGTCGAAATTCTCCCACACGATACCGCCATCGTCTCGAAGAGATAGGAGGCCTGTGCTTCTTCTTATGGGTGGTGGCATGGGGGCTGGCAAGAGTACTGTCCTCAAAGACATTTGCAAAGAGTGCGTAATATTGATATAGAAGCTCGTTTAGAAATTTTATATCGAAGTTTGCTGATAAACAGTTGCTAATTATGCAGGCCCTTCTGGTTGGAAGCAGAAACAAATAGAGTGATGGTAGAGGCAGATGCCTTCAAAGAGACTGATGTTATCTACAAAGCCATCAGCTCAATGGGCTATCACGATGACATGCTTCAAACTGCCGAATTGGTGAGCGTCTTCCTACTCACACATTAAATTACATCTCGAATTGTTTCAATGAACAAACCAACTAACTACGACGAATCGTAACAGGTACACCAGCCATCAACCGATGCTGCATCATCGTTGCTGGTCACAGCGTTAAACGAGGGACGGGATGTGATCTTGGATGGCACTCTGTCTTGGGAGCCATACGTTATGCAGACCATTGAAATGGCTCGAAACATTCACAAACGTCGATATCGAATGGGAGTTGGGTACAAGGTAGAGAATGGAAAAGTGACAGAGAATTACTGGGAGGCTATGAGTGAAGAAGAAGAGAAGGAATTGAGGAAGGCGCATGGAGAAATGCAAAATAGAATGGCGTATAGAATAGAGTTGGTTGGAGTTGTTTGTGATGCTCATCTAGCTGTTGTTAGAGGAATAAGGTAAGGATCGAAGCCAAAATTTGGCGCTTTGGTATTGATATCTTGAGCCATTTATGGTTCTAATGAAGGCTGTGATGATTTGTGCAGGAGAGCCATAATGATGGGAAGGGCTGTGAGGGTGAATTCTCAGTTGCAATCCCACAAGAGATTTGCTAATGCTTTTCCAAAATACTCCAAAGTTGTTGATAGCGTCAGGCTCTATTCCACCAATTCCACTGGCAACCCACCTAAGGTATTTTAAACTATTTTAAACTTATTTGGTTGGATCTCGAACATCATGAATGGAATGTAGATTATGTGAATAGTTGAATAAAATAATGGTATGGTATGGATCATTTATCTCATACTTGAGTAGAACGAAACACCTTTACGGGAAACATCTCCCTTTCAAATGGATTTTAAAAATCTCGAGGAGAAGCATAGAAGGGAAAGTCCTAAGAAGACAATATCTACTAGTGGTGGTGGGTTTGAACCGTTACAAAAAACTTTATAAAATGATATATGAATTCGAATTTGAATGTTTGGTGTATTCATTATTTTTAATGTTTCAAATTTTGCAGTTGATCTATAGAAAAGATAGCAACAAGTCGTTTGAGATGGTTGACCCAGAGGCACATGCATGGTTGACAACGTTGAGTAATTTAAACATCGATGCAGAATCAGTTCATGAGCTTTACCCAAACTCGAGCCTATTTTCTGAACCTGGTTCCATTTTGAAAGAAATGACTCCAACCTCTTTAAGGCTCAGTTGTCAAAAAGAGCTTAGATATGTGATTAAAAAGCTAGAAAGTTCAAGAACAATCTCAAATGAATTTTTACGGTGAAAAAACTTGTAAATTTAATGAGTGGTTGAAGTGAAAAAAAAGAAAACGTGGTATTTAAGTATTCGTTCTTTTTGTATGTGTATTATGTCTTATTTTTGCATACATTCGTTCTTCGTTCATAAGAACGTTCTACGTGCGAGAGATTATGTTAGTCATCAAAAAGGGTATATGATATCTAACCTCAAATGAATTGATATTAAATTTTTAAATAATGTATTAAAAGGGAACCAGAGCATGTTAAATAATTAAAAAAAATTAACTTAATAATTAAATATTGAAAAGAAAATAATTATTAAGAAATAAAATTTAAGGATTTAGATAAAGTACGTGAAAAATTATAGAAGGAAAAATATAATAACAATAATAATAGTAATATTAAATAAACTCATTAAAATATATATATATATATATATATATATATATATATTTGGGCTTTGTTGCTTCGATATATTCGGCCTGTTTTCTACCGTGGCTTACCTATGAGGCCCAATTTGTAGTATTTGGGGCGAAAGTTGAATATTAAAAGTTAAAGGGCTTTTAAGCAAATATAATTGCAGTCCAGGGCTTTACAGTTTATATATGATCTTAATCGGCAAATTTACTCCACTGAAAACCCTAGCAGCCACAATCCTCAGTTGCACTCAGCCTAGGGCTTCTGATTTCTGAACTCCAACCATGGTAAGGCTCGAAGAATTTTTCGCATTCTGGTTTGACGTTTGTTTACTTCATCTAACCTAGATTTCGTGTTCGTAGGCGGACGATAATCCCGATGTCGCGGCGGCCGGAGGAGTGCCGAAGAAGAGGACGTTCAAGAAGTTCAGTTTCCGTGGAGTCGATTTGGATGCTCTCCTCGACATGTCCACCGACGAGCTCGTCAAGCTCTTCACTGCTAGGGCTCGCAGAAGGTAGTTCAAATGATAAATGTAATTGGAATGATTTATTTGCTGATTTTTACTCTTCCTCTCCGTTTTCTGTTTTAGGTTCCGGAGGGGTCTGACTAGAAAGCCAATGGCTTTGATCAAGAAGCTTCGCAAAGCGGTAATTGCTCCCCTTCCTATTTATGTTCCATTTTGTAACTGGAAAAGTTTATTTCATTTGCTTAAATCTGCTACCTGTACGTGCGTGTCTAATTCATTGGTAGTATGCTAGATAGAAAAATACAAGTCCACCTTAATGTACCGTGCTATTATCAAATCCGCGGGTTGTATGCTTTTCTTGGTTGTTATAAGGTGGTTTTGGGAAAGAAATTCGGTGGTTTTCCTGAAACTGCTTTTAACTTGAGGTAAACGAGATCACTTAGATGGATATCGTTCGGAGTACTACTAATTCCCCGACTTTTGTGAAAGTGTGGTGCTTTGTTTGATTTGGTTGCCTCCCTAAGTATTGTTCTGCCACAGGGTTCGCTTGATTCAATTTGGAATCTGTATTGAAACCGAAAGACACCCACCTACATAATTCTTGATGCTCCAAGAATCTGAGCGTAGGCAGAACCTCTCCCAATTATGACTAATTTGCATTTTCCCCATTGGCCTTAAGAGTCTTGTGTTCAGATAAATTTACCTCTCATCTGTCTTCTATGATCGAATGTTACTGCTTACTAGTGACGTTTCATGGGTGAATGGTGGCTTGGAGAATGTGATATCAATCTCACATGTTCTTTCCCCTTTTATGTACAGAAACGTGAGGCACCACCGGGTGAGAAGCCAGAACCTGTTAGAACTCACCTTCGTAATATGATCATAGTACCTGAAATGATTGGAAGCATCATTGGAGTTTACAATGGGAAGACCTTCAACCAGGTTGAAATCAAGCCTGAGATGATCGGCCATTACCTAGCTGAGTTTTCCATATCATACAAGCCTGTTAAGCACGGTAGACCTGGTATTGGTGCTACTCACTCATCCAGGTTCATTCCTCTGAAGTGAAGAGAGATTACCATTTGTTGGTCTGGGAGCATACTCTCCATCTCGTCAAGTTTTATGGATATTTATTTTTTGCTGTATTAGTCTATTTTTGGCTACTTTTTGACCGGGATTTAATTTCTATAAACAGTGAAAGATGATTTTGATGGTTCAGAGACATGTTCTAGTTGTTTAACTAAGAATGCCTAAGCTGTGCATGTGATGCCTGTGTGTGTGTTCTTTAAGGTTCTTTCGATTTGTTTTATTTGACTGGAGAATGTTTCTTATATTGGGATCAGATCAAATAGCTATTATTCAAATGCCTATCTTCATCTTGTGCTTTTGAAACAATAAGTTCCTCAACCTCCTCAATTCTGACTCAGGGAGACTCATTTCTGCCAATGATGGTCTTGCATCTGTGCATCAATGGCTCTCTCTAGCCCCTAATCTTCATTATCATCATCCATGTACCCAAATTTCTTCAACTTTCTCCCAATCCTCTCCATTGTACTCGAGCTTGGAACTTCCTTGCCATACTACTGGGATAATCCAACCCGGCGCGAGGTGGTTTTGGGCGACTTTGTTTCGCAGTTTTGTTCCACCTATCTCTAGATTAAACCCCCATATGGAATTCGATTGGAAAATGTACGAGTCGTCGGAGAAGGAGCGATTACTAAAGATATCTAACGAACAGCACATTGGTAAAATGTGAGACCCATGAAACTCAGAGAAGGAAGCTAGAGATGTATCGAGGAATTCAATTGGAAAATGTACGAGTTGTCAGAGGAGCGATTACTAAAGATATCTAACTAACAGCACATTGGTAAAATGTGAGACCCATGAAACTCAGAAAAGAAAGCTAGAGATGTATCGACGAAGCTAGAGATGTATCGACGAAGCTTGAGATGTATCGAACAAGCACAATTGTCTGCTAGACCACGAACAAGAGATAAAAGGTAAAAATTATAAGTTTAGTCTATAATTTTTTAAATTTAAATTTTTTTAAAAAAATATTTGATTATTAATTATAAAATTGAATTTTCTGTTTAATACTATTTTAATTTTTTTTTTAAAAAAAAAAATTTTGTGTATCATGTGTGTATGGATTCTAAATTAAAAATTTTAAGGTGTATTAAGAGAACTTTTTAAAATTAATAAATTTAGAAAATTAATTGGACTAATTCAAAAGACTAAATTTGTAATTATAAAGCATAAAAAATAGGAATTACATTGACACGTCATAAATTAGATGGGAGAAACGACGAAAAGTAAGCATATCGGAGCAGCGTCCATTTCCAATATCTAAATTTTGTTCCTGTATAAATGGCAAAGCCATTAGCCTTCGCTTATCCATTGCAATGCACTTCACCAATCAGAACATGGCAACGGTTCGTTTTGCGCGCCCAATTTCACTTTTCTAGTTCCTCGCAATTCTCGCCGCCGCTCCTCTGCGTCCGCGTCCGCCTCCGCCTCTGCCGCCCTCAGTTTTCTGTAACAGGTATCTCCTCATTACCTTCGCGCCTCTATAATCCGTGNCTCCGCCTCTGCCGCCCTCAGTTTTCTCTAACAGGTATCTCCTCATTACCTTCGCGCCTCTATAATCCGTGTGGAAGAATTTCGTTCGCATCGTATTTGATTTTTGAAAGTTTATGGATGTGTTTGAATTTCGAATTGGAGATCTGTAGCCGGTTCTGGCTCTCTGTAATTGAAGGATAATTGAGTTTATGTCCGTTTTGTACATCTGTTATTCGAGGCAGAGTCTGTGGTTTCTCATTTGCAGTTTGATTCTTGATTCGATCCTCTGTTTGGATGTTGAGGTTATTGGAATTAATCGGAGAGTGTGATCCATTGGCGATTGTGTTGCTTACTCGAATTAAAGTTCGTGTGGTCAATTAGTGAACAGAGAATCAGATTTCGGTAAGTAGTCATGAAATGATTGGACTGGATTTGGCATAACATTGAAAAGTATAAATCGCGGAGCATATTCTGGTGGATNATAAATCGCCGGGCATATTCGGGTGGATCCATTGCTTATTCGTCATTGTTCCACTTGGAATCCACAGAATCACCAAACACTATGGTATCTTTGTTATAAGTTTTTTTCTTAAGAGTCGAAGAGTATTTAATCGATGTGCGATCTTCCAATTTATAACATACATGGCGATCTCAAGCTTTTGAAACTGCTGTTTGAATCCTTCTAGGTGTTCTACTAATATACTCCACCTGTTTTCGGCTAGGTTTATTGTTTAATATTCTCAAGATGCAAGAACCTTTTAGTTTTCTAGTTCATGACATTGTTGACCTTTTATTTTATCTTCATTTCATAACGCTGATGTTAGAGACCAACATGAACACATAATTCATTCTTTGATTCATTTTATCTTTTCTCCTCCAAGTGATGGCTGGAGATATGGCTGAAAATCTCATATTCTGAAGCATTTTTCTCCAAGTGGATGAATTCAAGAAGTAGATTGGTGGCTCAGATGTTTGACATTTTCTTTTACGTTTGGTTCCTGATTAAATTCCTGAATGCCTACAAATTTCCAGTTTCTTACAAGAAGTAGATTGATAAATGTTTTTGATAATTGTATTGTTTTTCATGAATTATATCAGATTTGGGAAATGTTTTGTGAAGTGGAACTAGTGAGAGATGTGAAAGTGGTGGCTGAAAAGGCAGATAGAGATGGTCTCAACTTCCAGAGGTACATTATGGCACGTCTATTAGAGAACTTATTGAAGGAGAGGGCCAGCAAAGACCATGGCTATTTTATTGCTGTTACTAGCTTGAAGAGCATAGGCAAGGGACAGTGCAAGAATAAATCTCAGTATGTTACATTCCCCATTACCTTTGGCTGCCGAACCTTTGTGCCGTCAGGGGGAGAAATCTTGCTTGGAGTTGTTCGTCACGTATTTCGTCGCGGATTGCTCCTAAAATGTGGACCGATCAACTACGTGTTTCTTTCATCTCGTAAAATGCCAACCTACCATTATGTTGGTGGTAAGAATCCTGTGTTCTCAAGCAACGAATTCGCCACTATTCGAACCGAGAGCGCTGTACGGTTCAATGTGCTTGGTGTGAGATGGATAGAGAAAAGAGGATGCATCAAAAAGGAGTTTGTGATGCTTGCTAGCTTAGAAGGTAGCAACACACTTGGACCCATTTCTTTGTCGGAAGCCGATGAGTTAGGCTTGCAAACTTAGAACAACACACAAATTTGGTAATGCTGATTTCTTCTTCCCTTCTGCATCTTTCTGTTTGTTCTTACTTTTTGGCAAATGATAATTCATTTGAGTGTCTTGATTTAAGGACGTCCGAGAGCAGGATGCATTGAATCTTATTAGTTGGAGATGCAAGACAGTACTGTTCAATCCAAATATATCCCATATCAACTAATCAAGCTTTTGGTATTGAAGATCCAAACAGATGATGCCATATTTCCATATTTCCAATCACTGCTTTGGATGTCTATGTCTTACTATCTAACCCAGTTCCAGTTGTTGCTGTTGTTTTCGTCGAACTCGAATCAGATTCGTTTACAACGACCTATGAAATAAGAACTTATTGTTCATCTCTACCTTTTAGAAATTGATGTATTGTAAAAAAATTAAATCTTTTTGCAGCTTAATTGACAATTAAAATAGTTGTTTCTATTTATTTCAATTTTAAAGATACATAATTTAAATAATTAATTTGGTGGAAAAATAAATAACTTTTTTTTTTTAAAAAAAAACTTGCACCGAATAAAAATTGTCATTAGAGTGGACCGATTATTTTGATTGGAGCTTGGGATCTTCCACTCTTGACAGTCATTACCAGCCTTTCTCCGGCCAAATTTTCAGGTTTTTATCCCAATGTCGACCGCTGAATTCGCCGTCACTTTCAAGGAAGCCGGTCGATCCGTCATCGCCACCCGCCGTCCATGGCGGGAATTCCTCGACCCATTGTCTCTCAGCCTTCCTTCTTCCTTCTCCGACGCGACCTCTCGGATTTCTCAGAACTTGACCCGTTTCCTTTCCAATTACTGTCTGGTCGTCTTGCTTCTCATCTTTCTTGGCCTCATCTACCATCCGTTTTCCATGATTGTGTTCTTCCTTGTCTTTGTTGCCTGGTTCGTCCTTTACTTCTCCCGCGACGACCCAATTAGGGTTTTTGGTTTTGAGTTGGGAGATTTTGTTTTGGTCATCATTCTTGGGTTGGCTACCGGATTGGCGCTGGCTTTGACAGGGGTTTTCGTGAATGTGCTGATTTCGCTTGCCATTGGAGCCGTGGTGGTTTGTTTGCATGCGGCTTTGAAGGGCACGGAGGATGCTCTTGGGGATTTGCAAGACCCTTTTGGGGATACGCTGTTGGAGAGCCCGAGAGGTGATTACAGCGGCATCTGATTGAATATGTGAGTTTGTTGAATTACTGTTCTTCTTTTCAATTGATTTAGCTAAAGAAATTTGACTGTTTGCTGGTTTATATACTGATATTTGTTAGATGAAATGTACATTGCAGAACACAATGAATTGCAGAAAAGTATTCATTTCCATTATGCTCTGAATTTTGCTCATTATTGTTCCTTTTACTTTTAGCTTGTGTTTCTGAGTTTGATCTGTTGATTACTGGGATGTTATCGTTGTTGTATGTTTCCCTTTGAATTTGCATAAACTAAATTAGTCACTGAATTGGATTCTTGTTGAATATATTATTCTTTGAGTATCATTATAGGATGACAACTTTATAGACCATTAGATAGAACCTTCACAAAATTCTCTTGGCTTAGCTGCCCACAGATATCTGTATTCGTTCTGTGGCTGTTTGTTGCCACAGTTCTGCGATGTCGTGCAGATGCGTCACTGGCTGACCGACCCTTCGATGGTATACTGCCATGTCTGTAGTTCGTAATTTAGTAGAAATATGCAAGAAAAGGGCAGGGTAGGAGGATGTTAGGAATCACGAACCTCCATGATATGATATTGTCTATTTTGAGCATAACCTCTCATGACTTTGCTCTAAAGTTCCCAAAATGTCTCACTTCCTCCCAACAATCCTCGACACAGGACAGGTGGGGAAGTTGCTTATTATCAAATGGTCTACTATTACTTTAGGAAATAGAACTAACCTGACCCTCAAGTTGTGTAGTTTGAGGTGATCTGAGGCAAAGGCTTAGTTCCATCTCTGGTAAAGCTAATTACAAGTTAGGATGATGTTTGGTCATTAGCTGGAGTAGAATTATGAACAGAACCATTCTTTTTCTTGTTCTAAAGTTATTTGTGAGATTCCACGTCGGTTGGAGAGGGGAACGAAACATTTCTTATAAGGGTGTGGAAACCTCTCCCTAATAGACGCATTTTAAAATCGTGAGGCTGTTGGCTATATGTAACGGACCAAAATAGACAGTATCTGCTAGCAGTGGGATTAGGCTATTACAAATGGTATTAGAGCAAGACACGAGGCAGTGTGCCAACGAGGACGTTGGGCCCTTAAGGGGGTGAATTTTGAAATCTCACATCGGTTGGAGAGGAGAATGAAGCATTTCTTATAAGGGTGTGGAAACCTCTCCCTAGTGGACGTGTTTTAAAATCGTGAGGCTGGCAATGATACGTAATAGACCAAAGCGGACGATATCTGTTAGCGGTGGGCTTAATCTAAAGCAACTAAGGCAAACCATATTGGATTTAGTAATGCGTTGCTCGTGTGTCAGTGTCAACTTCACCTCTAGCCTGATCATAGGATCCAAACATCCTATAAGTTTCCATGTTTAACAGAAGCTGAAGTTGCAGGAATTAGTCCACTTCCAACTCTTTCCATCATTGGCTTGTAACCATGTTCTTGAACATTACAATTGATATCTTCAATCTGGATTGGCTCTGCCTTGGCAACATTCACTTGTATATTACAGTCATTAACTTGTTACAGTTGCTTCTTTTCATTTCTTGGGCGTTGTTCCGGTTATTTTGAACCAAGATGAGTTTTCTGTGAGCAATCACAGTGGAAAGACATTGTTGTGGGACGAGGTTGTCTTGTGCTGTCGATTTCGACAGCATTTTCGTTACAGGATGAGAAGCTGAAGCTGTACTTGTTAGATAAAAGCTATGGTTTTTTTCTCTATTCGGTTATTCACACAGTTTCCTTAAATTTTGTTAGTTATTTTTGGCTTTGGATATCTGAATTAAGCTCCCGTTTAATGGGAGAGGGAATGAAATAACAACCAACCATCTGGTCTTCAGCGTAAATATTTCTCTCTCCCTTTCTTTTCCGTTATTTTCTTCTTCAAAGAAGTTTTCCTTCGGCCGTTTTGTACTCCGTCGACGTTTTCCTCTCGATTGTCAGAAGTCAACAGTACTCTCGTGTCGATGATTGCTAAAGAGAGCAATCTGTCTGTGTGTATTTCAGGAGCCTTTTCCTTCCTTCCTTTTGCAAGGGAATAATATCTTTTCCCATAGATCATCCATTGTCTGCTCTGCTTTGCAGATTATCAAACAGTAAAAACTTCGAAATAATTGGAAGAAAATATCCTATCAGGTGCTACTGTTGAAGCTATTATTAAAAAAAAAAACAATATTAATGTGAAATCCCACCTCGGTTAGAGACGGGATCGAAACATTTTTATGTGGAAACTTCTTCCGAATAGACGTGTTTTTAAAACCTTGGAGGAAAGTTCGGAAAGAAAGGCCCAAAGAGAATAATATTTGCTAGCGGTGGGCTTGAGCCGTTATAAATGGTTTCAGGGTTAGATACCAAACGATGTGTCAACGAAGTGGCTGAGCCTCAAAGGGGTGGACACCAGGCGATGTGTCATCCGGAAGGCTGATCTCTGGAAGGGGTGGAGGGTCCCACATCAATTGGAGAGGGAAACGAGTGCAAGTGAGAATGCTGGGCCTCGAAGGGGAGAGAACTCTGAGATCCCACATCGGTTGGAAAGAAAAACGAAACATTTTTTATAAAAGTCCGAAGGAGAGTAGATTTTGAGATCCCATATCGATATAAGAGTCCGAAGGAGAGTAGATTTTGAGATCCCATATCGATTGGAGAGGGACGAAACATTCTTTATAAAGGTGTGGAAACCTCTCTCTCTAGCAGAAGCCCTTTTAAAACCTAAGGGAAAATCTGAAAGGAAAATCTCAAATCAATTGGAGAGATAAACGAAACATTCTTTACATCTATAAACCTCTTGAAATAATTATTGCAGGACATGATTGGATTTATTTGGCAGAAGAGGAGGTAGAAAGGGAGAGTAAGATATGTAAGAATTATTAATCCTTTATAATATAAAACGTTACACATCATATTTATTTTTTTTAACATAAGCTATGTATCTAGTAGAGTGATACCTACATTTCATATTCTTTCTGCATCACATTAAAATTATTAAAATATTTCCTACATTGTCTAAATTATATAAATATGATTTAATAATTAATTAATTATTTATTTATTATTTACATATGGAGGGCGTCAGATCCAAGAAAAATCAGAGAAATGGAAGGGAAGCATTACAGCATGGACTTGTTCTTCTTCTTATTATTATTAAATATAATATTGTAATTATTATTATTATTATCATCATAACATATTGGCAAACAATACCAGAACCGTCCATCCCTATTAATTTCGTAAATATGGGTTAACATTCAAAGTTTTTAAATCATGTCATACATCTCATCCCTCCATTTCAATTATTACTTTTCAAATACTTAAATCATTTTTACAAACATTCAATCTAATCTAATCTAGCTTATGGTAATATGGTAAAAAACGTGACATCAAGTATGTGACATTCGTTCTAATATGGTAAAAAACGTGAGTGAGGAAATGCGTTGAAAACAATTTGAAAGAACACAATGTTATAAGCTAAAAGCAAATAAACAACCACTACAATTTTGATAGCATATACTTATGTAAGAAGAATCGAAACCAATCACATTTTGGAACATTTTATGATGCGAATCTAACCACTAATTAATTACATGTACACGAATCATCAATTACAAGAAGCAAGACAAAAAAGATCAAATCAAGAAAAGAATGAAGTGACAATAAATGACCCCTAGTTTTGTAAAATCCAGCACTGTTGGCGCTGATCATTCTAGCTCTAGCGAGTATAGACATGACAAGAATAGTACCTAACTACCTATGAAAGCATGACCGAAGACCTAACTACCCATGAAAGCATGACCGGGACTGTTGTTGTTTTGGAATTAATTAAACATATAGTTTTTTTTTTTCTTTCATTTTATTTAATCTCCATCCAAGTAATTTTTATGTTGTACCGTATTAACTAAGCCCACATAATTCCTTATCAATTAAGATATTAATTAGTAATGAATTTTCAAATAATATTTAGTGTAGTGAATTTACCCTTCTACCCCTGTCGATAATAAAACACATTAATATATTAAACATCTTTATAAGCATCCACATGGTCATGTCCCCCAAAGAAAGAAAATAATAATAATAATAATAATAATAATAATTCCCTAATGGCTTCCACACCCAAAATCATTACAAAATGCAATAATTAATACAATAAATTAAAATAAAAAAGTAAATTAAGAAAAGAGAAAGACATAAATAAAAGCAAAACCCATTATAATTGTTTTTTTTTTTTTAATTAAACAAACAAACAAACAGCCAGACAGACAGACAGGATAGGAGAGAGATAGAGAGAGATATAGAGAGAGAGAGAGTTTATTTTGTTGTTTCCTATTACAAATTAATTAATTAATCTCCCAAATCTCTTTTAATATCTATTTACTAATCACAACATTCAAAATTTAAATTTTAATTAAACAAAAAAAAGCACAAATATTGCAATCAACTCCTCTTCAGCTTCTGCTTTTGCATTTTTCCATCGCTCTTGGGGCTGCAAAAAGTAATTCCCACTTACTTTAGGGGCTTAAATGCAAACTTTCTTTCTTATGTACTATAAAGCTTTTATACATACCGAGCCCGATAGCTTCCGATCCCTTCATTATCCTTAAGCGCTTGCATGAATCAACGAACATCCTAAAAGTATAAAACATAATTAGATTAACGGACGTAAAAGTTGATTGGCCGCAGAGATAAGCAACTTACTCCCATGGGACATCTCCCACCAGCATCCAATCACCATCCTTATCTTCATAGGTTGGCACGTATTCAGAGCTGTTTAGAAGATCCATCAACTTGCTTTCGTTCATGAAATCTATCATTCCTTGGGCCCCGTACTCACCTTTACATTAAAACTCGTCAAATTTAATTAATTAATTCGCTCGAGATCTAACCCAATTTATTCTACAAATTTGTATTTAAAACAATTGTTAACTAACCCGCCATGGTGAAGGAGCTGAACATCTTGGCCAAAGCATTCGAGAGCTCTTGGTAGCTTTTGTACGTCTTTAGGTCCACCTTTCGTAGATACGGTGCGCCATCCATACAAACTTTGACGAACATAGCCGAGCCACTACCCTTTTCTTCGCCATCGGGACTCTTTTGAGACATCGCGTTCTTTCGGTAGGAACGGACTGGTGGCCACCCCACGACTTGTGCCCTAAATAATTAAAAAAAATATCATAACCCATCAACTTAAACAAGGTTTCGAGTAAAGGAACGGGACGGGACGGGAAGGGAAGCTAATTACTTGGCAGGTGGCTTTGCAGGATCCTTGGAGCTAAGATCCTCTGAATCAGTACTCTTCATGTTCTGTGTGGTACTCAGATCGACGGTAACCACAGGCTTAGATTGGATATTGAGTTTCAGATCAACCGTCTCAGAGAATCCTCTTTTTCCATTACCTTTTGGAGTCTCCGGCTCTCCACCTCCGCCGCCGCCTCCGCCGCCGGGAAGCCCGAGACAGAGATCAGTTTCAAGCATGTTGACCATTTTCCGGCAAACCTCAATGAAAAATTCCTGAGAGCGCTGTGTGTTGTGATATAATTTTTTGCAATTTTGAGTGGGAGAGAAATAATATATGGAGCAGAATAATATTAAGGTGCGTTGCATGTGCATGTCTTATCAAGGTCCTCTCTAATGGGATTTCGCCACGTGGAGAAACATAGGACGTTGATTTTGGAGTGATTGTGGTTGGATTTGAAGGGAGGGAGGCAGCTGTAACATGGTTTCAATTAGTCAACCATTAATCACATACAGACACTCCACCAAACCTCTTACTCTACACCCTCACCCCTCTTTTCATATTACCTTAATCATATATTATCGCCCATATTATAGAAACGCGTTTGTTGCCCTCGACACGAGCTCGAAACTAAGACATAAAACATTAGACGAAGAAGATTGATTAAATAAGAACAGTGGAGCGTTGTTTTGTTGGTGTTAGGGTCGAGAGGATATGGTGGTGAGTTAGAGACAGGTCACATCGAGAAAGAGAGAGAAAAGGAAACATTTGCAAAGCCGGTAGGTAACATTGCTCTCTCAACGTCGCTCTCCCAAATTTAAACTCAAACCCATAGCTGCTCATTCGTATCTATCACCATGTTTCTTTCATTCTCTCTCTAATAAATTTGATGTGAATGCCTTCCTAATCACACGCACGTCTTCCTTCAACAGTACCCTAAACGACTATATACCCCGACCCAAAGATACACTTTTTTTTTTTTTAATCTTTTATGTATGAGTCAAAATCATGTAACGTCACAAACAAACCAATTTCTCGTGCATTTCAAAATGCAAAATCCATCAAACTTAAACTTTTGAATTTAGTGGGAAATTATTTACATGTGTTTGAATTTATTATTTCGGGTAATGTTAAGAATGTATATATATATCATCATTAACTTAACCAATTTGACCATAACTCAACTAGATAAGACGTACATTATCGAGCACCAAAAGATGGGTCGAAATAAAGTGGAGCTCGGGAGTAATAAATGAAAAGGGTAGGGAGGAAAAAATAATTAGAAAGAATCTAGACGCACAATAACAAAATATTCGAAATGTTGGTAGAAATTGAGACAATGGTACCGTGAGTGGGGCTGACCATGACACCCTTTGCTTTCACTGTTTTACTCAATATTTACAACATCATTTCCTTGAATTTACTCATATGCCCCTCTTCTCTCTCTTATTTATTATTCTATTTTTCTTCGCAATTATAAAACCCTAATCCTACCTCGAGGGGATGCTTGTTACACATATATTCTCGACCAGAAGGTTAAATTTGAACGATAAAAGTTGATAGCAATTCTAAATCCAAGTTTGCTTAATTAATTGATTAATATGAGATTTGGTCGCAATTAAAAATTAATTAAATGGGTAGAAAAAAGAAAGAAAAAGGAATAATATTGAAATTATTTTATTTATGAAAGGTTAAGGATGGTCATTTTTTATTAAAAAAAAAATGTGGAAATTGGAAGTGAGTGATCGTGGTGAAATCTAATTGGTTGTTATGGCGGCGGCAACATCAAATTCATCGAATCTTTGAACATAATTGACGTCTGAGTTGTGTGTTTCTCTTCCTCTTCATTCCCCTTTTGATAATGACAACTGGCAGATCTGTTTTTACCCGAACCGACATCGTTTTGGGCTCTAACTTGTCTCGGCCCAATTTTGCTCAGGCCCAGCCCAATTCTGTTAAGTGTTGGTACGGCTGTTCCATAAATTCCATGCAATTTGGATCAACAATCAATTAACCTAAACTATACAAGAATTGTTTAGTTGAAATTGATTTATGATTTTTTTTTTTCTTCCGAAACAAAACTATCGTAACCAAAATAGGGTTCACAAGCCAACCCAACAACGTCTTATTTTCGAATTGGGTTAGGTTATCAGGTTATTTTTTTTAATTATTTAAAAATATCCCATTTATCTGTGATATATGTCGCATTAATAGCTAAAATATTATAATAATTCTAAAAATAGGGCAGGGTGAAGTGAAGTTGGTGTAACAGTTCAAGCCCACTGCTAACCGACATGGTTCACTTTGGCGCATTGTGGTCAGAATGAGGTTTCCATATCTTTATAAGGAATACTTTATTCTCTTCTCTAACCAACGTGGAATCTCATAGTTGAGTTGAGTCAAATGTCGACCGGCAAACGAATTTCAAAAAATTCAACCCAACTTTTATAGCTTGGGTTGGCCGAGTTAAATAAGTTTGATCTTTTTTCTCGTGAGATGAGTCGTATGGACAAGTCTAACGAAGATTGCCGATACGTCCGAAAAAAACATGTGTGGCAACAAAAAGTATTGAACACAAAGAATTGAAATTAAAAGAGAATTAGAAACAGTTTGATGAACTAAAATCATGAACTAAACGCGTGAAAAGAGGAAGGTACAAAGAAAAAAGCATAGGAAAATGGGAGTGTCGGAAAATGAAAGGAAATGTGGAGGAAGGTGGGGTGGGCTGGGCTGGGCCTAGAGCCCAACAAGCGGCCTTAAAACCCGCAAAAAAGAAACGCCCAATTATTGTGTTTCATGAATATTTTTAGGGATTGGTTTTCTTATGGGACACGTGTCCCACTGTTTGTTATTATAATAAATGCGGGGATTTTGATATCATGCGGTGGGGTCCTATGGTACCTCCCGTGTGGTTTCCTGATTCTCAATGGGACCTTCCACCTCAGACCGCCACACATGCAACCCTGCCATGGCCCCACACGTTATCTCTCCTTCCGCACGCGCTTCCACCCATTTGCCACGTGGTCTTTCAAACTAATAATATAATTTTAAGAAATATTATTATTCTTATAATAGTATTTAATCATCAATACTTAGGTTAGTATTGGATATTAATATCATGATGTAAATTGGAATGAAATGATTAATTAGGTACACCCAAACGTGACACTATTATTTTTTAATTTATTAATAGTGTTTCTTTTTTCTTTTTAATTTTATTGTTTAATAAATAAAAACATTTTAATCCACAAGTAATTAGTTCATGAACATGATAAAATTTAACGTTTGCACAATGTGGACATTATTATTAGGTGGTTGTCGACAACGACCCTTCACTATATGACCTAGTTCGTTTTATGCTTCTCCTTGATATAATTCTTTTACATACTTTGTAGGGTATGAATGTTGTTCACGCCCGTCCTCCACGTCCATGTTTGTGAGCATGTGATGATGAGGGACCAGTTTCATACATATAATACGGTGATGTAGGAAGATATCATGAACCAAGCGTAGTATCCAGGGTGTACTCAGGTTGGATTGAGTTGGGAAAATTTTCTGGACAAACCCATAAATTTGAGTGGGTTGGGTTGATGACCTGAACAACTCAGAGTTCACAACCCAACTCAACTCTCCCTTTTTCGAATTAGGTTAAGTGGTCGGGTTGGGTTGTCAGATCTACTTATCCATAATATACCTATAAAAGAATAAAATGTAATATGATTGTATAATATAATCCCTCTTTTAATTTGAACAAACTTGTTCACAATCATTAATGAAAAGATTTAAACTATTTTCTCCAACTTGATGTTGCCAATGAACATTCAATTCAATGACTGTGGATGAATTTAAAGACAACACATAATGTTCTTGTACATGAACGCTTATTATGAACATGATAGATATATAGAATAGTTGAAGGGACCATATAACCATAGAAAAGTTGAGGGTTTGTCAGGAATAGGAGGATGTGTTTGGTGCAATGTCATTCTTGATACATTTTGAGTTGCTAAGGTTGTGATACCCACAAAAGTGATTTTAGAATATGTCGGGGTGTTCATATGACTAAATAACTCAGACTAACCTTGACTATTTATAGATTGGGTTAGATTTTTTCGATTTGGGTTGAGTTGAATTTTTTTCGATTGGGTTCGGATCACCCATCGTTGGATTTTTCCAACCCAACTCGTGTACCCTCCTAATAAAATTATGAACTGGATGTTGGTCACGACACATACTACCTATAGAGAAGTCTTGGTGTTCGTTTTTTTTGGTTTAGGGTTTAGGGTGGGTTAATAAGATGAGCAAACACAAGAGACATTTGTTGGATGATAAAAGTCTCACGGCTAATTTAGAGAATGGTCATGGGTTTATAGTAAAAAAATACTATCTCCATTGTAATGAGACCTTTTAGGAAGTCCAAAGCAAGGCCATAAGAGCTTATGCTAAAGTGGATAATATCATACAATTATGGAGAGTCGTATTCGTCTAACAACGTTAAGATGGTTGATTCAGGTTGTGAACGTCGGTACATATTTAATCATGTTCTGCTTTAAGCTTGGTTTGTAGAGAAGCAGACAGAGGGACAGAAGCAGGAGAACACCGAGTTTGTGAGCTGGCTTTGATTTTGGTTGTTCACAATATAAAATCCTTGCCTTCCTGTTTCCCTATTGTTCTGTAAATCTACACAAAAACCAAACACTTTGACACATCCCATAATGCCTCCACGACACGCACTAGCTGTGCTCCTAACATTCAAGTCCCACCAAGATGGAACTGCTTCTTGGTGTTCTTGTTCTTGTTGTTGTTAAACTAATGCTTATTCCAACAACACATGCTTGCTCATCTTTCCATGTGTGTTTTGTCTCTTGAATCAACGTTTATATCCTTATCCCTTTGCATTTCTTTCCCCCCTTTTTCTTGGCTTCTTCCTTTCTACCTCTTTGGTGGACTAATTCTTGATTTTTTTGATGCTCGGTAAAAGGGTTTAGGGTTTAGGGTTTCGCAACTTCTGTTATTTGAATTTGTTCGAATTTTTGTTTGTGTGGGGTCATTGGTAAACTTTTTGGATACAAATTTTATCATACCTAAGGTTGTGTGACATGTATTTGATTTGTACCCTTTTGGTTAACGTGAATTCTAATAGATCTTTTCGTAAGACTCGTATGATTCAATTAACATTGTATTATAGCTCTATAATTCGGATTAGGTTTATGGATGAACTTGAGTGCTGATATTGACCCTACAAAAGAAACAATAGGTATGACTAAACCATGAATAGCTAACCATCCAGCACTAATAATATGATAAGTTTTTATCCATACACATTTGGTCCTCTTAAAAAGATCTACTAAATTCATCTTGTTCTAGAAGGAAATGATCCGTTATCATTAGAATTCATTGTTAGATCTCTAAAAATTGCTTAATTGGAGGATGAAACACTCTTTCTGTGTAACAGCTCAAATTGGCCGTCAGCCTCACGATTTTAAAACGCGTCTGCTAGGGAGAAGTTTCCACACTCATAAGAAATGTTTCGTTTCCTCTCCAGCCAATGTGGTATCTCACAATCTCCCCTTTGGAAATCTAGCATCGTATGCTAGGGAGAGGTTTCCACGCCCTCATAAGAATGTTTCGTTTCCCTTTCTAATCGATGTAGGATCTCACAATCTACCCCCTTAGGGGTTCGACATCGTCTACTATGGAGAGGTTTCCACACCCTCATGAGGAATATTTCGTTCCCCTCTCCAACTAATATGAGATCTCACAATCCACCCCCTTGGGGTCCAGAATCCTTCTTGACACACCGCCTAATATCTAACTCTGATACCAACAAACGGAGATCTCACCCAAAGTCTATAATGGTTTCCACTATTAGTCTCAACCATGTTAGGACCAAATTAAAAACACATTATATTATTATTCCAAACACAATAATTCCCATCAAAACATAAAATATCTCCACACAAAAAAGAATAATTTGAAAGTTTCCTCAAACAATTATAAACCATTCATTTGAAAGATTCATAAACAAAAACAGATATCATATGGAAATACATAAATTTGAATGAATCAACCTAACTAGCAAACCCTAATTAAATGACAACCCAAATCTTCATAAATATTCCCATCTCTCTCCCTCAAATTTAATGGTGATGCCTGCTCTTCCTTCTTGCTTTGCCACAAAAAAAAGTTCTTTCTTTTATATATATTCTTCGAAGCTTTCAAAGAATTAATGGCGGATTTGGTTAGAGCCAACAATGGTGGAACACCTTACAGAATTGTAAATAACTTTGTTTCATTTATTAATGGCAACGACCTTCTCCAACTCCATTCTAATAAACCACTGTCGTTTCATTCCCTTTGTTTTTTTAACAAATAATAATAATTATTATTACTTCTAAATTTTTTTTAGGGTCGACATGTCGGGCCACAGAAAAAACGAGATTAGATAGACGACTTATACTTGTTCTCTCAACCACTTATGTTTAATTTTGTATTAAATGAATAAATGGGAATAAAGTTACCCTTCTCAATGCATTTTAAACCCTTTTAAGAAAAAAATTAAAAGGTAACTTTAATTTATAATAATGGTAAAAAAAAAAAAGGCTACTTTTCCAATAAAACCCACATCTTAAGCGTTGTAAATAATTAGTGTTGGTAATTTATTGAGGAATCTGAGCCGTCCATTTGTTAGATCCGCTGCATTTCCTTGATCGTGGGCAGGCTCGGTGCTGTCCCACTCTTGTCCCCTCGCTTCACAGACACATTGCCTCAAAGTTGCCGCCATTGCTACCGACAGCTTCCCTTGCCTTTGTCCTTAATTCAAACCCACAAATAAATGAGTTATTAAATTATTAAATTAAAAATTAAAAATCAACCCTTTTTCTTTTAGGCTTTGTGTATAAAAATACAAACACTTCCTCCCTCATTCCACCAACCGTTTCCTTCAAACAAAAGAGAGAGAAAAAGAAGAAAAAAAATTCAAACTTTGACCCAGGATTTGCTCTGCTATGGCGTTTGAAGCTGGCCTCAACCTCGACGCGACGGAGCTCCGCCTTGGACCGCCGGGAGTCGACGGAAATAAGCAAGAACCTCAATCTCTCAGAATCATTAACAATAAACGACCCTTATTGCCGGAATCCAACCAAAGCTCCTCCGCTTCAAATATCTCCGTTTCTGATGACAATCTCGAAACCCCACCTCCTTCCAAGTGAGTTTAGATTCAAACCTTGTAAAAATCGAAACTTTTTGATTGATTATTAATTTTTTTTTTGTGGGTTTTTTGTGGTGTAGAGCTCAGATTGTGGGGTGGCCGCCGGTTCAATCGTTTAGAAGAAACAGCCTTCAAGGGAAGAAAACGGCGGCGGCGGCGACGGCGGCGGGAGAGAGTACTGGCAATTACGTGAAAGTGAGCATGGATGGAGCTCCTTACTTGAGAAAAATTGATCTTAGTTTATATAAAGGGTACCCCGAACTTCTTCAAACTCTCGAAGACATGTTCAAGTTCACTGTCGGTACGTGTTATTAGAAATCACGAATCTCCACAATCATATAATAGTGTCTACTTTAAAGCTCTCCAGACATATTTTTGAGTGAAATTAACGATAAAGTTTTGATTTTTATAGGTGAATACTCGGAGAGAGAAGGGTACAAAGGATCAGAATACGTTCCAACGTACGAGGATAAAGATGGCGATTGGATGCTAGTCGGAGATGTTCCATGGGAGATGTTTATGTCGTCGTGCAAGAGGCTGAGAATCATGAAAGGATCGGAAGCGAAGGGGTTAGGGTGTGTTGCATGAAACACAAATAAAGAAGAAGCTTTATTAATTAGAGGAAGAAGAAGAGAAGGAGAAATGGGCTTGGGTTGTCGAGGAAGAAGAAGAAGAAGAAGAAGAAGAAGAAGATGATGATGAACTTCAAAGATGAAATTTTTATTTGTATTTTTTTGTGGAAAAGAAAGGATTTTTGAGGGAACAAATTTGATGCATTTTGATCATCTTTGTGGAACTTAATCGCGAGTGTCTACTGGATTTTATCCATTATCCATTANTTTTTTTCTTTCTAATTATTGTTATTCATATTAATGTAATTGGATAAAAATACTATTAATTATGTTTATTAATCTTTTTTGGGATTTTTGTTCCTTATATGATGTCAATTTTTGTATATTTTTTTTATTTCATCCTTTATTTATTTATTTATTTATTTATATATATATATATAGTTAATAATATCGAGCATTATTATTCTTTAAAAAATTTGATGATTTAATCTAATTAGTACGCTTTAATTATATATATATACATATATATATAATTAGAATATTTTTAAATATTTTTAAATATTTTAGCTTTGGAATTTGTGTTACTTTTGGAAATACAAATTCCATTAAATTAGCATTTATGAGCTTGAAGGCTTTTGAAAATAACTTTTTTCACTTTTTAACTCTTTAACTTTTTATTATNTTTTTTAATATTTTAGCTTTGGAATTTGTGTTACTTTTGGAAATACAAATTCCATTAAATTAGCATTTATGAGCTTGAAGGCTTTTGAAAATAACTTTTTCACTTTTTAACTCTTTTAACTTTTTATTGTTATTATTTTGCTGTGAAACTTTTTGTGTTTTATATATGGTTAATTTTTTATTTTCTTAATTAAAGATTTTATAGTGTAATTTTTTTTTTATATATATTATTTATGAGATTGATTCGGAATTATTAATTAGAAAGGAAAAGAATAAAAGAGTCTTCACATGGGTTGCTTCCAAATAATTTGCACCACTAAAAAAAAATTAATTTTTAATTTTTAAAATTTAATATATATTGTTTTTATAAAAAATAACGCTTCTATTGGGGAATGTTTGACTTTCGAGCATCTATAAAAACCCTAATTTAAATATAAAAAAAATAAAAATAAAAAAAATGGTGTTACTCGATTATGTCTTGACAAATATTCATTGTCATACATTTAGTAATGACCAAATCTCTCGATTAAAAGTAGAGTTGTTACACATGTCTGTGCACTCGATGTGTTTAACTCGTGTCCTACAAAATAAAATAATATATTTTTTAAAATATATGCATAGCTTTAACGAAACTCACGAAGGTTCTTTATGTAATTAGATATAATCCATATTCTGCTTAACAAATGACTATAACCAATTATCTTTTGATCATTCAATAATAGATTCGGAAGAACTTTTATAATCAGTTCTCTGGGAAACTTGTGATATCATAGTTTTAAAAAATCATTGGGTTGTTTTAGTTCGTTGTTAAGAGATGAAAAATGACGGGCTCGAATTCAAATCGTACATAAGATCAATCGTGGGAACGAAATTAATGATCAAAATTTTGGATATTAAAAATTAGGGTTTAGTGAAAAGAGGAGGAAGTAGTGAGTTGTGTGTGGTTGAAAGGAAAGTGTGATGTCCCACATTGATTGGGGAGGAGAACAAATCACCAAGAGTGTGGAAACTCTCCCTTAGCAGACGCGTTTTAAAGCCTTGAGGGGAAGCACGAAAGGGAAAGCCCAAAAAGGACAATATCTGCTAGTGGTGGATTTGGGTCGATACTAATGGTATCAGAGCCAGACACCGGACGATGTGCCAGCCTTCTCGCTGTTCCCCAAAGGGGGGTAGACACGAGGCAGTGTGCCAGTAAGGACACTGGACCCCAAAGGGGGGTGGATTTAGGGGCACGATCCCACATCGATTGGAGGAAGGAAATAGTGCCAGCGAGGACGCTGGGCCCCGAAGGGGGGTGGATTGTGATGTCCCACATTGGTTGGGGAGGAGAACAAATCACCATTTATAAGGGTGCGGAAACCTTCACCTAGCATATGCGTTTTAAAGCCTTGAGGGAAAGTCTGAAAGGGAAAGCCCAAAGAAGACAATATCTGCTAGCGGTGGATCTGGGTCGATACAGAAAGTCCGAAAGGGAAAGCCCAAAGAAGACAATATCTAGAAAGTCTGAAAGGGAAAGCCCAAAGAAGACAATACCTGCTAGCGGTGGATCTGGATACAGAAAGTCCGAAAGGGAAAGCCCAAAGAAGACAATATCTGCTAGGGGTGGATTTGGGTCAATACAGAAAAGCATAAATGTTTGGTTTGAAGTGAAAGGTGCGAAGAAAAGAGGCAAAACAGAGACACATATGATATAATGATTGTTATGTAAAAGCACCAAACACCATTATGTTATGTTTGCCTTAAAACAATCTTCTTTTTCTTTTCTTTTTTGTCTGCTCTTCTTTTTTTCTCTCTTATTTTTTTATTACAAAAATAAATAAATAAATAAAGGGCGATTATATAATATTAATACTAATAAAAGTACTCTAAATATTACCAAAAAGAGATAAAGCAACAAATTTTGTTGGGTTTTAATAAATGCTTTTTCACATTTTGATTAAAAACATTATGTTTTCAACAAATTTTTAGGTATTTTGTTGGTTTAACCGACTTTCTCTTTTGAGATTTTTAGGTGTCTCATAGTGTTGAGAGGTTTCCACGCCCGTATAAAGAATGTTTCGTTCTCCTCTCCAACGATGTGGGATCTCACAATTTATCCCCTTCGGGACCCAAGCACTCGTTTCTCTCCCTAATCAATGTAGGATTTCACAATTCACATCCCAAAATCGATGTGGGATTTCACGATTCACACTCTTTTGAGAACCAGCATCCTTGCTGGCACACCGCACGGTGTTAACCTCCTTTTGGGGCTTAGCTTCCTTGTTGGCCCACCGCTCAGTGCCCACTCCCCCTTCAAGGTTTAGCGTCGTCGCAGGCACACCGCTCGGTGTCTGGCTCTGATACCAATTATAACAATTCATGTCCACTACTAATAGATATGGTTCTCTTTGGACTTTCCCTCAAGGTTTTTAAAACACGTCTGTTGGGAGAGGTTTCCACACCCTTGTAAAGAATGTTTTGTTCTCCTCTCCAATCGATATGCGATCTCACAATTCACCATCTTCAAAGCCCAATATCCTCGTTGGCACTCGTTCTTCTCTCCTGACGTGAGATTTCACATTTGTCAACTATATATATATATAGATAGATATATATTTTGATAATTTAATGCCAAAATAAAAAAAAAAAAAAAAAAAAAAAAAAAAAAAAAAAAGTTAAGAATTTGAAGTGTTCAATTTCTGACAATTTCCCACTTTTCAAAATGGCATTTTTAATGTTATTAATAAAACGAATTGAAATTACCAAACAAATCCCACAATTTAATGTCAAAGTTTGAGGCACTCGAAAGCAAAACAAAACAAAACCCACTAATTCAAAATGTGTATTATTAATTATAATTAAATTTCGAGTAAATCTTATGGAGCAACGAGCATATTTTTTGAACTTTGTAAAAAAATTAAAAAAATTAAAAAAAAAAATTGTCAATATAATATTCTGGTGATGAATTTGGAGACCAGAAGACAACCCTAAATTGCACTCTCTACTTTTTGTTTAATGGAATTATTCATAAATTAATTTTATCTTCTTTTTCTTTTTTTTTTTTTTTACTGAAATTGCAGAATGCACTGAATCGAATCCTAAGTTAATTAAAAATAAATAAATAAATAAATAGAATGAGATTTACGAGGTTATATACTTGTGTAGGAATCTTAGAAAATCTGTTGGGTTTAATGTAATAATTCTGTTGCGTGTCTGTGGATTAAGTTNCATGGAATTATTCATAAATTAATTTTATCTATATATTTTTTTTTTACTGAAATTGCAGAATGCACTGAATCGAATCCTAAGTTAATTAAAAATAAATAAATAAATAAAATGAGATTTACGAGGTTATACACTTATGTAGGAATCTTAGAAAATCTGTTGGGTTTAATGTAATAATTCTGTTGCGTGTCTGTGGATTAAGTTAATTAATCCGACATCATTAATAAATTAAGGTTTCTAATTCAAAGTTATGTCCTTTGAAATGATAAAATAATCAATGTCAATATATATATCCATCCCCCTAAACCAATATAATCAAACAACACAAAATCTGGCTTTTTGTAAAGGAAATTACAGTACAAGGCCATATGTTACANGTCAATATATATATCCATCCCCCTAAATCAATATAATCAAACAACACAAAATCCGGCTTTTTGTAAAGGAAATTACAGTACAAGGCCATATGTTACAATGCTCATAGTCATCAAAATGTTAATGCCTCCTCGTTCCTACACGAACTCAACAACAAATACTATTGTTCGTACGCGTGTCGGTTTTCGACTGTCAGGCTCTCTTTCACCCTACCGATAACGACTGAATATCGCTCCATCCTTTTGATTGTAAGTTCTATTAACAATGCTTCCAATAGTTATAACCCAGAGACGTTTAACAGAACAGATCCAAGGAGCAGATGGCTTGAGTCATTCCAAAAATATCAAATACTTTGCTTGCTTAAATGGGATGAGGATCATTCATCACATCCTCCTCCCTGTGCTCCTGAGAANGTGGCTTGAGTCATTCCAAAAATATCAAATACTTCGCTTCCTTAAATGGAATGAGGATCATTCATCACATCCTCCTCCCTGTGCTCCTGAGAATTATCAACGTTTTTTTCATCAGATGTGGAATGACCAGAATTATGATCGGTTACGACCACCGTCGAATGTCGTTGGGCAGCTTCCGTTTCAGTAACAGACTCATCGTCTGTGGATGTTGACCCAATATATATCATACCAAACTTCTGCCCATGAGTCAGTCCTGGACAGAACCCCTGCGTGACACAACAATAAGATTCTATTTGGTAAAAGATCAACCTAATTCAATGGCTTTAGTTCCTCTTGGTATTTCTTTTACCTATTCAACTAATTCTCTTGCATTTTTAAATGTATAACCAACAAATAACTCTAAGGAGTATAAGTATTCATTCACATAAGAAATCCGACACGAGATGCGAATGTGTTTTCTTTGTAATATTCTAAACCAATCTACTTAAGTGAGAAAAAGGCTCTGGTGTGAATATATTAAGAGAGCAGAATGAACCAAGCTTAAAGCAACTGAAACAATTACCCTGATCAACCCAGTTGTTGATGTCAACTCATCAAAATCAGAGCTTGGTGGGGTTTCTGTTGAAGTCGTTCCCTCAGAGAATGAATGTTTAGCTTCTTCAACACTGGTTGCATTATTTATCGCATCAGATTCTGATTCCACTCTACTTTTACAGAAAGCCCCAAGATATGAACAATGTTCCCTAACTAGGGATATTTGAGGGGTTGCAGGCAACAAGTGGCCCTCTGTGCTAAAAACATACCTATAAAAGGAATTCATGCATAGTTGCTTTTAAAAATATAGCATATCAAGGTAAACAATGGGTGTTGTTCCATTGACACATAAAACTTAAAACAGAACCTAGAACTTACTTGTATGGACCATTTTCCACAAGGTTGTCAGGGCCCGCAGCCAAGTCAAAAAGAAGCCACAAGTATTTAACCTAACCCAACGAACATTCAACATAAAGTAATAGAAGTAAAGTAATAGTTTCTTTTTTCTTTTTTCTATGTTGGATTGGGGGAAGATTCCTCACCGTTTCGGCAAGGAAGAAGCTTTCCATGTGATCTTCTTGCTTGTGAAACTCAACATCTGATATATGACAATATCCACATGGGCATCGGGCTCCATATTGCAAACTGGCGACCATGTCCCGTCCGGCATCAAGATATCTATAAAGAAAGATTTCAGGTACGTAACAATTTCTAGGAAGATGGAAAGGTTGTACACCCGAGTAAAGAAAAATATTGTCAGCATTGAACAGATTACTGGATTCCGAACCAAATCCTAGTGATTTTACTGTACGCCATCTCCAAGGAGTATTCAAGGAACAGTATGAATAAAGTTCACTCCCCCCACTCAATCGAGGAAAAAAGTTGGTGCCATAGAAAGGTAAACAAACATCAACAATCTTGACGTATCCTAGATGTTTAAGATTTCAAGCACTCGTAATATGCATTTTTCATCTTTCAAAAACAAATAACTCAGCACTCTCCTACCGAATAACTTGATGTTTTCAAAAGCAAAGAAATTAGATTAGTCAATTTTCTATACGCCCACTAGAAATGAAAGTAGAGATTAAAGAAAGCTAGTAGGCCCACAACTTTATGAGCATTATGTAAATACTACGCTCCTTCTTCTACTAAAGTTTAGCAGGACCACTTTACACTAGCTCAGCTCACCTGGGATTCCTCGTGGCTTTGTAGAGCCAATAAGTGCTCTCTATTAACTCTGGACGAAGTGGATAACTTTTCTGCCCTTGCTGCAAGAATACATAATGAATTGGATAAAAGGTCATACATAGAACAAAAAATTAAATCTCAATTATAACGGATACATAGGTATTTAGACGACAACTCTACAGAAACAGGACTAGGAAAAATGTTAGTTATAAAGGTTATCTTAGGTTTATCATAGGGTTCTGAAAGGCTTACTAATGACCATATATATACACGAACCCATGCACACAAACAGGTGGTAGATGCAAGCTTAAGAAACTGATATGAGAAGCAAAGTCACGGTCATTTGATATGGATATGACATTGACTAGGATATACTGACGGGTTAACAAAATTAAGACATGTCCATCCTCCCTACATTTGTGAATGCAATCCAGACATGATATTTGTGGGAGCAAAAGTAGTTCAGTAGATGACTTTCATTTGAAAATGCTTCCAGTTAAAGAACAAATATAAATAAAAATAACTGTCTACATTTCTTATCAAACTATTTAAACAAAGAAATTATAGGATTAGCAGCAAGAAGATCTTAAGACATCAGTTGACTCATGTCCATTATTGAAAACTAAAATACCTGGACACTGAGTGTAGCAAGATTGAAACCCTCAGGTGTAAATCCATATCTCTTCCAGACACTAAAGAATGCAGTATGTGTTCGAATTGCAGGGTCGATGTCCCCTGCCAAAACCTTTCAAGACAACAGAAGAATTTATCTAACTCTTGTTCTTTGAAGTAGAATTTAACTACAGAAAACATGATAAGCAGTTGTTATTGTAACTATAGAAAGCCGAAAACCTGAAGCCCTGGCCAGAATGCCTGCAAACTGTTGAATAATGGCCAGACGAGTGCAGCGGAATCCATATTTACCTCAACATACCTACATGTATGGATTACAACATTGATCATTTTAAAAATAAAAAGGAAAGGCAAGGAGGGAACATATTTTCTTCACCATTAGACTTAGAACGCATAAGCTTACCAAGGGTCATTAAATAGATAATGCATAGCAGCCCCATATGCTTCTTGAAATATGAATAGGTACTCTTCGTCTCCAAACAAAAGGTAAGCCTAAAATCATGTATTACAAAAAAAATGACTAGTGAAAAGATTATGGGGTAATAGATTGGGATTAGCAACGCATGTATTGACAATTTGACGGTTTGTACTGCCATTGTTGTAAAGAAATTTATTTGAGCTTGCATAAGGAGTTTATTGTTGAATACTAGCAGAATCAAGCATTTGGCACAATACCATAGGATGATTTCAAATACAATTATAACATAATTGCATGGAAGAAAAGACATCAAGTACAATTTTCTAAAGTTTAAAGCCTCGAGTGTTGTCCATTTAATATGAACCAGTTCCAGTGCTAAAGGAAAAATAATAGATTGATAAAATAAGAGCAAAAGAAACTTCTCATGAAAGTAGAGGGCAATTCAAACTGCATAAACAAAGTATTGATGCATATTAATAATTGGATTGGAAGTGTAGAAATTGACTAAAAAGCACAAACATTTTAGTTTGGTTCCTGTGTCCGATCATCCAACCCTTGTTGGACACTTATTGGACAACCGTTAGCATAATGTACATGCGTTAAATCTTGAGTGATAAGAGCTTGAAGTCAAAACCATCTCGAGTGATCTCAAATCCCCTCTTCTATGATTCTCGGATCACATAGATAAAATTTCTATTTCAACATGAGCATGGCCAAAAGAAAGTTTTCCTTGAGATAATAACATTACATACCAGTAACAACTATGGTACATTTATTTCCACGTTAGGTAGTTACCAACCTTCAGTAAATACTCATAGAAGGAATCAATGCTCGTACCAATACCTGCATCCTGCGAGACAAGATATGAAGAGTGGATTTTTTTTTTTAGGATAACATGCTTTTCATTAGATCTGAAGGCAGTAAACAAGAGGGAGGATCAGACATCTTCCCCATAAATACCGAAGGGACTTGAATAAAAGAAATATGAATATTACTAGATAGTTCAGACAAAGAGCTTCTAGAAGTTAAGAACAACACTAAACCCTCAATTTCCTCCTTACTCATAGACCTATCTTCCAAACTACAATGGTTTTTTCTAAATACAACGCCTATAATCTGACTTCTATGTGGCATTGCGTCTCATATTGCCATTTCAAAAAACTGTTGAAGTTTCATATAAAAGTAACAGTATTCTACATCCTCCATCTCTCACAGCCCTTTCATTTAAGAATGGCATCAAGAAACGCCCAATATATTTGTATCCTTGGTAACATATCTACCTGAGTATTTTTCTTAACCAGACTAAAACCATATAGCTAATGTCTTCATTCCAAACAAAATGTGATATATAGTAATAATTGTAAACAAACAAAGCTTCGCTAAATGAATTTCATAAGAAATGCTGAAGAAAATGTATCGTCAAAAGGGGAAGAAAAAAGATTTTTTTTTTTTTTCTTGATAAGAAACTGAGCTTTTTTCTTATACAATGGTACCTAAAGAACTAAAAAAGGGCTCCAATAAAAAAGAATAAGACCTAATTGATAATTTCAAAAGACTTCAGTCACCAAGGTCCAAATCGAGGTATTAAACCTAATGACTTCAGTCAACTCCTCCATAGAATGCTCAGCCCCCTCTAAAAACTCCCGTACAACAGGAAAGAAGTTGCCCCAGAAATTTTCCTTCTCCCTAAAAGGGGGAGAAAGCATAACCTTCTCAATCACAGCCCTAGAATTCTTATTCCAAGCTGAAGACACACCAAAAGCCCCCAAGAAATGAGACCAAACCAAAAGCAAAACTGGCAGCTCCAAAGGGTATGATCGAAGTCTTTTGACACTACTATACCCTTTGACACCAAAAGTCTTTTGACACTGCAACCCCCCAAAAGAAGGAAGAATGCCTCTGCACACAGCCTATAGTATTAACTCTCTCATGTAAGACCTTTCTGGAAAAGAACTTAACCTTCTCAGTAATCTTAATCTTCCAAAATGAGGAAAAAGAATGGAGCCAGCAGGGTCTGAGGGAACACTCAAGCTGGAAAAGAGAGCTAGACAAAAAGTCTTGGGAAGGACAAGGAGTCCACAAATGAAGATCCCTCCTACCCCAAATGATATGAGAATTTCTTAAAAGAAAAGTCAAGACACCTCTACTGCCTCCCTACTAGTAAGAGAACAAAGAAACTCCAAATTGAAGGACAGAGATTCCCAAGAGGACGAGAGAATAAAGGCCACTGAATGCAACATCGAATCAGAAAGATGGTACAAATGGAGGAAAAATATGCAAAGAGAACCTCCACCACCCAAAATTCCTCCCAAAAGTAACTATCCGAGCCATTCCCAATGGGGCATTTCATGAACTGGAAGAGAGGAACAACTGAAGAGATAGCCTCATAGGGATTTCTAAAAGATATCAAAATCCTACTACCAGAGACCCACTCTAAAGGGTAAGCACCAAGCGTGCTCACAATGATCCATTGCCACAAAGCCCGAGATTCCTGAAAGAAATACCACAACCAGTTTGCCAAACAAGCATCATTTGGAAGTCTCAGGTTGTCAATACTCGAATCACTTGCCTTCAAGGGCTGTGAAACCACCTCCCAACCTATAGGGTGCAACCCACCACTCCTCAATCCCCTCCCACAAGAAGTCCCTGGTAACTTTTTCTAGGTTTTTATCATTGACACCGGTATTTTAAAAAGAGGGAGAGTATAAAAAAGAATAGGTTCCTCCGACTAAAGAGAATAGAAATCTACCCCCCATCAAAATATAAACGTACGCTTCCTATTCTTGGCAACAAAGAAAAAGTTTTTCTTGTATTGTATTTATAAAAATTCAAAAAGGGGGCATAGATCCCGACTCAAATAGCTTAAAAAACTACTCTAAGAAATATTAATTACAGGTTCTGAATAATTGCAAAAATGTTTATCCAAAATGGAAAAGGAATGTGCCGGAATTTCCTCCCAATCTTGAGATTTCTCTTAAAAGATTATCATTTTCATTCCAACCATAATTCTTCATTGAAAGGATATGATGGAATTCAACCAAGCGTTCTTTTCCCAATCTAAGTCCATCAAAGCATCTGCTTCAAATTACACTACGTTTACCATGAAAGGTCTAAGCAGTGATGACCAATTAAAAGTATGATTAGATTGAAGAATCAGTAAGATCAGGAAATAAATTTTCAATTATCATAAACTTTCCGCCAATCTAATTGTTTCTGACACTCATGCCAGGGAAAGAGCAATGAGAACTGAAAAAAATCTTGTTGTTTGCAAATTGCAACTATGGGTATCAAAAAAATGAATATGTAATGCATCCATTGTTCATTTTCATTGACATGAATGTTACCTTCTGTGTCCATTCACCTGTAAAAACATTAATATGTGCACCAACTAAATTAAGCTTTGAACGGCGTGCCCACAGTCCACGTACTGCGTTCTTTGTTACTTGTTCAAAAACTGCATTCCAATGGCAAATGAAAATGTGTGAAATCTTATGGACCAAGTTCACTAAATTTTTGGAGTTCAGATGATAGTCAACCAACTTTCTAAAATTGCCATATATGATACATGTCAACAGATAGCAACCGAGTATTGAGCAACAAGACCGAGAGGCTAAGAAATAATGGAATTAAGTTTCATCATTAAAAAAAATTGCAGAGTTGAAGGATACTTATGCATTTTACTATATAGTGAGAAGTACGACAAATAATTCAAATTATTACAACTTGTTCAGTGGAGTCAGTTTTACTAAAGTTCTCCAGACTGATTTCTCTTGAAATAAGAACGAAAAAATATGAGTCAACGTAAATATAAAAATTTGTAGCCATCCTTCATTGGAGCAATTCATGAACACAATGTTAGGCATCCAATTGCAAAAGTGTCCTCTAGGAGGAGAAAAAGGGACACTATAAGTCTGACAATTGGTAAGATTTTGGGCCTAGGTATGTGTAGGAATAAGAACTTGAGCAGAGAATTATTTGCATTTTTAAGGAACTAGAGTTTGAGAGAATAACTGGCCCTCTCGAATTGGTTGGGTGGCTTGCATGGTGTTCTTACATCTATTTTGATATTACTACCATAAATAATATTCTAGACACTTAGGTGAATCTGACAGTACTATAGGAGATTAATGAGAATACTATAGGAGATTAACAATCTTTTATTTTAATTCCAAAAACACTCAAGAGAGATACCAACTCATGATAGGTAACTTCTACCCAAAAAGTATAGTAAGATGCAGAAGTGTAAATAGAAAAAAATATGCAGCCACAAATTGGGTTATCTTGGAAACAATCAAGGGTCAAGACAAAAGAACGCACTTCAAGTTAAGGTCACAACACTCACTTGGATCATCCGTCAAACGGCTAAGAACACCAAATTCCAAAGTTAAGGTCCCACCACCGGCTGTTGACGTTATCTGAGAGAAAGAATACAAAACCTGTATTAGAACTTCAATAAGATGAAAGATGGAATTCACAACTAAGCTACTAAATAGTTACTAGTTATCTTCATTACTTCATGGTTATCATATGCATAACCAGAAACAGTCCTTGGAAATTATACGAGGTTACTGCATGTCGCAATTGATAATCTAGTTCTTACAGTCCTCGTGTGTACTATTGTAAGGGCAGAAGAAACTATCTTCAAGCTGCGTGAATTCTTTATCAAAACCTAGATGGATAGCATGCTCTTCTAGTTGATCATTAGACATCATGTGTATAAGGCTGAGAAGTTTTACCTTGCTTTCATGTTCATCAACTCCATACAATAGGTTAACTGATCCAAATGGAATTCCTGCAAAATATGATGCAATAGACTGTCATTAATAGCCAACACTGGCATACCCCAAAAAGTGCTTTTCAGCTAAGTTTCACGAAAGTAGTGGCTTGGAAAATCTGCTTTGTTTCTTGAATAATGAAACCCAAAAAACATCAGATTTAGAGTAAAATGCCCTACAACCCCATTCCATATTCTACCATAACAAACTTAAGCCTGTAGGTAATTAATGTATCAGAAAATAAAAGTGAAAAGCATGCGCTAAGGTAGAACTAGAAGTGCCAAAAATGATGATTCAGTCAAGATTAGATGAGCATAAGTGATTTTCCTATGCCTAGATAATTTGAAATCATTTTTTTTAGTACAAGGAAAAGGGGAGGAATTTTTATCAAATTTCAGTATGGAAAATTTGCAAAAGAGACTCTCTTCATGTGAGCATAACACTATACTACAACAGAATAGTTCAGCAGCCAACCTGTAGGAGTGTCAAATGCAGGCAGTAATCTTCGAGCCAGATCCTCTGCTAAGTCAAGCAGTTGATTCTCATAGGATGCAACTTTCATACCCTATAGGGAGGGAAGGAGTCAATCAGATACTCATTTAAAAATCAAATAACCACCCAAAAAACGTAGGTTGTACTACACACATGGCAACAATGGATAAACTAGCTACAACAAATATTGCACTGCATTAGGCATACAAAATTTGAAAATATACTATCATCACCATGGCGGAGAAAAGTTGACTAACAAAACTTTTGTGAAGAATTTGATCTGTAATGTTCTAATTCTGTTGCTATACAAACAGTTAACCTAACAACAGGACCTCACAGGCTCACTGCATATCAAACAAGCAGAATTGACCTCACCAAGAGTGGCATGTAAATATTTAGCTATTGACTGTCCCGCATAAAAAATAATTCTCATATCTAATGGCTATTAGAAGCAATTTCAAAAACATATTTTGTTTTTTAGAACAAAAATTTAGTGAAAAAAGTTTGTTTAACTGTTTATTAAAAGTTGTTTACAACAAGTTTCCTTTAATCTGTTCTCATGGGTGACTAGTTTTTCAATACAAAAATATATCTTCTTCCTATGAAAATCATGTGCTTGTGAGTAATGATTTTTTCAAGTACACAATAACCGTAACATTTACAGACCACAACACCATTCTTCTTACGAAGTCTTATTTTCAGGAGAAAAAAATTTCAAAGAACAGTTCAGAGGCTTGCCCTCGGTCTGTGATTTACCTTAGTCAACGNTTTACAGACCACAACACCATTCTTCTTACAAAGTCTTATTTTCAGGAGAAAAATTTTTCAAAGAACCGTTCAGAGGCTTGCCCTCGGTCTGTGATTTACCTTAGTCAACGTGTTTGTCACTTCTCAATCCGATGTCTCAACTTTGTTGAGACTTCAGAAATGACTTTTGAATAATACTTTCACAATCATAGGTACACTATTCATGAAAATAAGATTTTGATTGACTATGCATATAGAACCTCAATTTTGTCGATTTCATCATGATTTTAATTGAAAGACAACACAGACAAAATAAAAAAGTCAATACCGTAGTGTGGTCACTTGCAATAAGATGAGCTGAAAGTAAACCTCCAAGAACTCGAATTGTCGTCTCAAAGATAGATACTGTTTTATTCTGTAATTACAACAGAAAGGTTCTAGTTGAAGAAATATATAACTATAGAATTACAACGGTACAAAACTGAAATGATCTTCTAATTTAGTAATACAAAATGTTACAAACACANGAGTAATACATAAAATGTTACAAACACATAATATAATACCCCATCACTTAGAAANTAGTAATACAAAATGTTACAAACACATAATATAATACCCCATCACTTAGAAACTATTAAGTAGCCAATGCTATTGTATTCATCAATCAGGAAATCATAAAATGATCGTAAAATTTGTTAGTAAATACACAAGTGACAACTCGTAGTGGCTGGTTATCCTCCAACTGTCTTTCAAGAAACAAACAAAGCCTATACCATAAGGGATCCCTCTTTTACAAGAACTTTTGTTGAGGTTCCTTTTAGTCACCAACCACTTGCATCTCTCTCAACTGTTTTAAGTTGGAACACCAGAATTTTGATACTAAGATGGTATAGTCTCTATCGGAAATTACATCCAAAAAGAAACTAATTCAAATACCTAAAGTAGAGGTCATGGACTAAGACTCGAAGACCAAAAGATCTCGGTTCTATAAAACCACATGCTGACGAAGTTCCTCAACATGTAAATTCATCACATAACTGAAGGTGAAAGAAAGAGAAATTTTTAATTTTTAATATCTAATATCTAATAAGATAAAAATTTATATATATTCAGATAATGGTCCGTGTCAAAAATAATTAGACGGAGTTGAAGCCTAAATAGCTAATCACGAAAGCAACCCCCACAAAAATGTACATTACTCACTATATCGAACCGAAGATTTTTACCAATCCATTCAACAGATGCAGCAAATTGTTCCCGATCACCAAGCAGGGCCAGTGTATCCAATGAATCAATCTATGACAACAAAAATGAGGGAAACAGCATCATCATTGTTCCAATATGATATCACTAAATCAGTTAACCTATTATTTAGATGTATGACATTTAACAGAAGGAATTAGCTTACCAAAGTCAAAGCATAACCACCAAGTGAATCTTCTCCTTCACACGACAGAGGTCTTAATTCGTCGAGAGGAAAAGCATGCTTCATGTATCCATTGAAAGCATGATAAAACATTTCACGTACCTACATGGCGAGTATATCTTGCTTATAACAATCTGAAATAAATTAAAAGTAGCGAAATAGAGGCAGATCATAAACAAACGAAACTGGAACAGAATATTTCAAGAAATCAAATAATTACATGATATCACTAATTCCAGATCCCGCATCCCTATCCTTCTTGTAAGAAGTTCGATCCTCCAATGCTAATTTAACAAGAATGCGTAAAAATATAAACTCAATCAAGATGACCCGTATAACAAAATACTGTTTAAAGAAAATGGCGGCAGTTCAAACGTATATTGGAGATTTATTATAAGAACAAATTCTTTCAGATATCCTAAGATTACTGATCCCGAAAAGTGAATTAAATTAGAAAAAAAAGTTCAGCATTTCAATAACCAAGCAATGTAGCCCACCTGACGAGCTTACCAAATGAGAGATTGAGAATAGGTATGGCTTAAACGGTGCCGAAATTGAGGAAAGATTAATTGGTTGAGAGTCCTTAATGAATTCTGGTACGCAATTGATAGAGGAAAAAAGGGGGAAGTAATACGAACCTCATCTCTGAGCTGTTTGGCTTCGTCGGGAGTGACGCCATCAGCTAGAGATTTTTGAATGAAAATGGGAGATGAAACTGAGAGTAAGAGAAAGATAAAGAAGATAGGGAGCCGAGTTGAAGGAGCTTCCATTACAGTCTCTCGCCGTGGTTTTTCCTTCCGGTGCTGAGACGCCCTGAAAATCACTGTGGTTCTTCTTCTTCTTCTTCTTCTTCTTCTTCTTGTTTCTTCTGTTTTATTTATTTATTTATTTATTTATTTTCTTAATTTAAATGCCTTTTCTGTGCTCCAAAATCTCAAATCTCGAGAGGATATTTGATACACCAACCCGTCTTAATAAATATTTAACAGTTTCATTGCATAATTATTTAGTTTTTTTTTATTTTAAAAATTCATGTTTTCTCATTATATCGTTAATTTTCTTCACGAATTTTATATTTCTTTACTACAAATATTTGTTAGAAAACTCCAATTTCTTTAGTTTTTAAAACCTCCCTACTTAAACGTAGAAATTAAATTAGGATATGGACCAGTTGGATTTGGATAGGGTTTGATAAATCTTTTGGATTAATTTGATTTGAGTTTAATATGAATAAAGTTCACAACTTAATCCTCTATTTTTTAGTTGGGTAGCACTGCGAATGGGTAATATTTTTTTTTATTAAAATATCGTATTTATCTACCATACATATTACACTAATAGTTAAAATCTCATTACATTACTAACATTGGATCGTCAAATAGTCTTAATTTTCATAATAATATTAAAAATAGGGTAGAATTATTACTTTATGGATTGGTTATTAATTACTTTAAAATATAATTGAATATGTCAAGGTATAAATTGAAATTTCTGTCCTTTATTAGCATTTTAAAATTCAAATATTGATTAAGACAAAAAAAAAAAATTGAAATTATGATATTTTACTTAAAATATAGAAAAAGAACAAAAAAAAAAAAAAAAGTTAAAAAGAATATTATTATGATAGAAATGGATAGGGCCAATGTTTTTTCTTCTTTTTTTTTTCCTTTCATTTTTCAATCCTTGGAATTCAAAAGTTGTGGTCAACCAAATATGCTTATGTCTTTTTATAACGGAGATGCTTAAATTAGCATATAGTATCACAATACCCAAGTTTAAGATTGATCGTACAACACTTACTCTCGCCCATGAGTAAGTCAACCAACTTAATTTCGAGTGACTTGTGACACATGAATATGCATCCACCTCGTTCTTGTAAAAAGGTTTTATGGAATAACATTGTTTAACATAATTTGAGAAAATAGTATTAAACTAACAAACAATATGTAACAACATTGATAGCATATAATTCGAGTAAGAAAAACTGACAATTAGGTGTATCTCCCTACCGTACATTTTGAGGTAAGCTGGCGAACACATATAGCCACAGACAACTTATCATAGACAAGCATAACCATGACATATCATAGACAAGAATAACCATGACATATAGCACCAACATCACCCGAAGGTGAAGGAGAAGTTGCATGATAAAAATGAAGTTAAAATCAATTAACAGTACACTATGATAGAGAGTAAAAGTGGGCTAACTCGAGAGAAGAAAACAGCGTAGTGAATGAATTGGTTTTGGTAACATAACTCAATTGTTGGGAATGGATCATAGGGGAATGAGCAATGTAACTATTCATTCCCGAAGAACAAGTAATTTAAGTGGACTAGTTTCAAGAGGCCACACAAGAAGCAGCAGCACGGAACTACATAAGATTCAGGTCCCACTACAAGTTGCAACCGTATAGAAAACAAAGAAACAACACAAAAAGAACCATAATAAAAGATCACATATCATTTCAGAACTAAAGGAAATGATTTTCCCAACTCCTCCTAGTATATATATATATATAGTGCAAGCAAGCAAACCTCCAAACTGGTCGAGAGCAGACTTAGATACATCCATGGTTGGGTTAAAATTTCACAAACCGCTTCAGAAGTCAGGTTATAGGGAGCCGACGCCTATCTATCATGCCTGAAAAAAGGGGTTTGGACAATGAGTAGAAAGTACTTCCGCAATGAATAATTCAAGTGTGTGAGAGGGGCTTTAAGCCACCAACTTAAACGAAATTTGATGGAGAAATGATGAGAAAACTAGCACAATTTTGGTTAAATTGTTATCAAACTATCCCTTAAATATGAATTTCAAGAAAATCCAACTACAGATAGATAGCACAGGAAAGGATTTTGTAATTTTTTGGATGTAGAAGACAAAAATTAGAATAAAGAATACCTGCTGCTTTTTCTTTTTAGGCCTCCTCTTTCTTCGGGGTTTGTGAGCATCAGAATTGGAACTTATATTACTGCTGTGACCTGTATGAGAGTTTGAGGAAACCCTAGCCTTGAAAGAAGATCCACTTCTGCTACTTGATGTATTGCTGGATGAAGAAACCTCGGCCCTACGATTTGTCGAAAATTTTCTTAATGAAGACCCTGGTTTTGACCGAGCTTGAGCTGAACTTGGAAATGATTTGGTTGGACGGGGAGGTGGCATTAAGGCTCTGGCAGAGATCTGCTGCCTCTACATAAAATGCTAGTCAAATGAGAGAAGGATGGAAACAGATTTTGGGGGCATGAGATACAAAGATTACATCCTATTACAAGACAACATAAATCATAACTAAACCTGATGATTTCTTTCATCGCTAGACATGCCTGATGCTGCCTTGCCAGAAGTACTGGAAGCATGTTCCCTGCAAAGAATAGAATAAACATTTAATATACCCGAACTCTTGCAAAAGCAAAACATGAACAAACCGGAAGAAGAATGAGAATTCAAAGCCTACATACCTTGCACTTTTATCTGTCCATTCATCATCTGCATCTGCTTCATCACTTGAGCTACCAGATACGAAGAAATCATCCTCACTCATGTCAAGTAACCCATCATCCTCACTACCTGTCTCTGTTTGATCAATTCCACACCATTAAAAAGAATATACTATGATCTTACCAAAACAATTTTAAATTAACAAATTCATTGAATAAAAAAAAAAACATGAGAAAAAGTACCGTTTCCATGTAGGAAACAATTTTTCATTGAATGAAAGAAATTCATTAAAATGAAAAAATGATGTGTGTGTATATATATATATGTTGGCCAGTTGCTTCCTAGTGCATAAAAACACCTATAGAGCAACCAGAGTCGCCCAGATACAATATTCTAAGAAGAAACCCAACTACAAGGCAAAAAAAAAATATATATATATATATATAAGAACAAAAATATGAAAAAGAACATTGGAAGAAATGGAAAAGAAACCACCTTCTAAATCCTTTCCACTGGCTGCAGCAGCAATTAGATTGGCTTTTATCTGCTTGCGCAACTTATTCCTCCTATCAACCGTGTCCGAATCATCACTTCCAGTAAATAAAGCTAAATATTTTTCTGTTTTGGGAAAGAACTGCATTCGAACAAAAAAAAAACTTTCACGTCTCCCATTATAAAGAATAGCGAAAATACCAAGTATTATACTTGCCATCACAAATGTTGTAACGCTGTCAGTTCTTCTAGGAGTAAGTGGTGAACAAAAAAAGCACAAGCAAAGCTAAATCTACAATGCATACCTCCTCTAACGCAAATATTCAGCATTGTCTAACAACTTTTATTTTCATCAGAAAAATGAAAAATAGTAAATATATGCAATGATAGTATCTTAGAACACAATGATAGTGAAAACTAAGACATGACTATGCAACAAGTTTAGATGAACTCCCATGTATTGAAGTATTAAATAAATGCATACATAAAAACAGACATACAAAATATACACAAAAAAAAAAAAAAAAAAAAAAAAAAAAAAAAAAAAAAAAAAAAAAAAAAAAAAAANTCAATGACCATGGAGTAAAAATCGGCAACAACCACACACTGTAAACTACGGGGTACAATATTAAATCCGTAATCCGATAAAGACTAAGCAACCTCTCGAAAAACCACACCCACATAGAAAACGTGATGGAAACCTCACTTTAGCTCTCCTAATTTTCACAAAACCTTGCAGCACATTCTTCACCTCCATATTTGAGGTTCGTAATAAGGGCACGCTAACCTAATAAAGCGTTTCAATAGAGTTCCAGGAATCTAGTTCCATACACAAAAAGGATGTCCTGAGAATCAAGTGTTACTTGATCGTAGGGACCTCCGAAGAAAAAGCACAGCAAAACTCAACTTCCCAAACAAAACTTACAGCAGCCAAAAACAAAGAGAAGGAGCAACAAATGCAACAAATTAGTCTCTTCTCCAAACTCCCTAAATAGCGAACTAAAACGAGTTAAACAAACTCGAAGCCCTAAAACGACCTAGAACAGCATACAAAGGAGGAAAATAAGGAAAGAGTAGGAGGAAACCTTGCGAAGCATGCGCTCAGCGGATCGAATCTGGTTCTTGAGGGAGACGGACTTGGGCTTCTTCTCAACAGCTAAAGCCTTCGATCGGCGCGCTGCCGGGTTCACCCTGCGCTTGCCGTAGCCACCGTGGGCCATGGTTGCCCTAGACGCAGATGAGAGAGAAGGGAGAGAGTCGTATACAGGAAAGCAAGGGTTTTGTGAAGGCTCTCAACGCCACCCCGGTGGATTCATAACACCGGAGAGGTGGACAGTGGAGACGGATATCTTTCACTCCTTCCTAACTCTTCTTTTCCTTTTTTTTCCTTTGGATTTCTAGACGACCTTCTTAATTTTAATTTATGCAAAAGCCCTAATCAGCGCCTTTTCTTCTCACAAACGTTACTTATTTTTCCTACCAAAACCTAATTCTTCTTAATTTCCAAAATTTATAGGGGAAAAAAAAATAATATCACTTTAAATTTCAAATTAATAATTATATCAATTAATAATTAGCATTTATCAATACAAATATCAAAATCAAACTTTAAATAATAAAACAAAAATCATTATCTAAAAATTCAAATAAATATTTTTTTCATTCAATCTTAAATTTTTAAACTTCATATTTAAAATGTAAATTCAATATAGTTTTTCTCCATTAGGGATCTCTACTCTCGACTCAACAATTAGGGTGGCTAATCTTCCATTTATCTTCTATTGGTTTTATTTTAAGTCGGCTAATAAATACAATTAAAAAATCTATATGGTTGAGAACCAATGACAATACCAAACGTAAGAGAAAATTAATCTAAAAAATGATCCGATCATTATGGAAAATCGAGTACAAGAATACTAAACTCTTAATTCATGAAAACACGTTATTGGAAGTATATATTAAAGTCAATAACACGATAAAGATACTTTTAAAAAACAAGAACTTTATTCTATGTCACAATTCAACCGAAAGAATATGTTTTTCCAACGAATTATACCCTATGATTTGATCTATAAAACAAAAAGTCTATATAGTATTTTGACAATTTTGTGTGTGTGACTTTCTATTCTATAAGAGGGAGAACAAAATCAATGTTGCATTGTATAATATAAGAACTAAACACCACAGATAGAGATGGAAGATAACATTTTTCTCATTCGCGCTCGGATATAACAATTAATGAATCAGTTAATGCAAGAGAGATTGGTTCAGACTTAGGAATTGGATTGATTACCTGCATTAATCACAAAAATAATGCATCAGTTTCGTATACTAAATTTCTCTACGAGATTCAGCTAGTATTATTACCTGTCTATTATTTTTAATATAGCCAATGGCGACTTCTTGCTTTAGATGTGCTCTTTCAGCAAGTTCTGCAAATGAGAGATCCTCCCCTTGTTTCATGTAGCCGCTGATATCCTGTGTCAAGAAAAGGTTCAATTAGTGCAAGAATCGTACTTTCAAGCTAGTCATTTTATTTTAATGTTCAATCGTAGCAGCTCAAACCCACTGGTAGCAAATATTGTCCTCTTTGGACTTTCCCTTCCAAGCTTCTTCTCAATATTTTAAAACGTGTCTATTAGGGAGAGAGGTTTCTACACCCTTAAAAGGAATGTTTTGTTTCCCTCTCCAATCAACGTGGGATCTCACAATCCACTCCTCTTGGGAGCCCAACATCCTCGCTGGCACACAGCTCGGTGGCTAGCTCTGATATCATTTGTAACAATCCAACTCTACCACTAGCAGATATTGTCCTCTTTGTGCTTTCCTTCTAAGCTTTTCCTCAAGGTTTAAAACGAGTTTGTTAGGAAGAGGTTTTCATGCCCTTATAAGGAATGTTTCATTCCCCTCTCCAACCGATGTGGGATCTCACATTCATGAATACATATCAAAAGCTAATATGGATGAAGAAATAGATATGTACCTTCACATAAATTTCATCACCTTCCGCATTTAAAATATCTTTCCATACTTGATTCAGTTCACTATCCTCTGCCACTGTCACGCCAAAATATACACTTGAGATGCAGTTTCGCACACAAAATCTAAAAGAGGTTGGTTCAGAACATTTACAGACCTTGAGCTGTGACAAGACTCATTATTTCCTCTGCTGCTATGTACGTCAGGGAAGGTTTTATTCTTGTTACCTGCATACATTGCCGCAGCTACATCAATATTTAAATATAATCAAAAAGCTGCACAAGAAATTGCAAAATGAAGCATTTACTTGTTTTCCCAATTTGGAGTCGACAATCTCTGCAGCAAGATTTTGAACCTGAAATAAAGTGTCATATCGTAGACCTTATTTTATCCAAAAGAAATAAGCAAAAAACCACTATGATATAATATGATCAAATTTTCCATAAATGTATAAATGTCAAAGGATTGATGTAAAAGATTCGTGAAGGTATTGTGCTATAGATCATATTACTAATAAACAACAAATTAAATACCTTGACTCCATGTTTCTGACAGATACTTTCAGCAAGGAGAAGAGTATATACTGAGTGTTTGTCAGCCCTAGATGGATCTGAAAAGTTGGAAGTCAATGCAATTCATTATCATTATACAAGCCAAAAAAAAGGCATATAAGATAGTATTATATCCATACCCCCAAGAAGCCATTCCCTGTCGGATATCACAGCGATGGACAATGGAACATCTTCACTTTTATTGAAAGAACTTCTAATATTTAGTAGGGTTTCCTCTAAGGTAGCATAGTCCATAGGGTTTCCTATCTGCAGCAAAGGTACAAAGTTATGGAATGTAGCTTAGAGAAAGTATTAAAATGTTTCAAAAAACTACATTCAATATGTCAGTACCCTGTGAGAAACTCTGACATTTTTGAACTTGTTACAGTCCACAGCTTTGTAAGCTCTTTTTCTTTCATCAAATGGTGCATCTGATAAGATTTCCTGCATATATATGGGAGATGACAATTAGGGTCCAACAATCGCATGTATGCCAATTGTTGCATATAACCAAAATTACAAATGTATAAAACTGTTTATCTCAAAAGTGATTAATTTGTATTGCCAAACGCACTAGATATTTTTTAAACAATGTTTTTGCGCTCCATAATCACTTAAGAAGTTAATTCATACACACCCAGTTTCATTAAAAGTGATTTAGAGGACTCAAGGTGTTGCAAAAAGATTTGAAGTCGAGCAAACTTGAAGAAGATTCATAAAGAGAAGAGCTTTACCAATACACTACCAGGTCCAAGATACTTGTCATATTCTTGGATCATGTCTACAACATCTGGGCGCCAACCTAGCAAAAGTATGCATTCTTTTGGTCCTATAGTCTTGTCTAAAGGCTGCATGCAATGTAACAATTAGCTACCTTGCTTACTGACTTGTTGAAAATAAAAACAAATCACTTAGGGCCCGTTTGAAAATTATGGTTATTGGTTTTTGAAAATTTAGCTTATAAAGGTTTTCTTAACTTTGTTATCTATTTTCTGAAAATGGTTTCAAAATCTAAACGAAGTCTTGAAAACTAAAAAAAGTAGTTTTGAAAAACTTTTTTTTGTTTCTGAAATTTGGCTAAGAATATAAAAGTTTCATTGTGATAGGTGAAAACCCAGTAAGGAAATTGTAAGGAAAGAAGCACAATTTTAAAAAATAGAAAACTAAAAGTAAAATTATTATCAAACTAGAGCTTCAATATTACCTTGAAAGAGGGTTTTGTTGGATGTTTGATCATATTCTCGAATTCCTTTCTATATATTTCTAGAGATTGACGTAAACCTACATTACTATTTTTAATACTTTCCAGCTTTTTAATGGTATTACTTCCTTCCTTAGTCACATTTGAATGACCACCTCCTCCCTTGTGTCCTCCAAGGAGAGGTGCAATGAACAGCACCTACATCAAAAGATACACAAATTCACTTAGAAAATCTGTTAAACCAAGGTGTTTCTTTTCTATAAAAAAAGAAAGAAAAAAAAAGAGATATGAATCTATTATTTATACCTTGTCATTTTTCTGCAGAATCTCATCATCATTTGGATGAAAGTGTATCTTCCCATTTCTATAGATACCACAAACAACTGCCTGTAGAAAAGAAATATCCATTAAAAAAAACTGAAAGGGAATTAGGAGGAAAATTTTATTTGATGGATAAGTACCTCATGAAATCCTTGGCGAAGTTCTTTATAATTTAGACCAACAAAATTAGGGGAGCTGAATAGATTAAATACGTTTTCTGCAATTTCACAGCATTACAAATTTGAGTAAACTGAAAACCACATTCTATGAAATTGGGAGAACTATAAATGTGTTGCATACTTCGATAGTTCAACAAGTGTCTGTAAATTTTGATGAGCTCCTTTTGCCGAGAACACTGGACAAATAATTTAGAGGCAACATTCTCCACCGGTTCTACTTTCAGTCCTGTGACCGACTTTAAGAGGTCACAGGTATTGGAACTAGAAACCTGAATTCATTGAGAAAAGGTTCAAATTCAGCCATTCAAAGTTGTCATTTGACAAGACTGACAACTTGTTATTTATTGGTAGCTTACCTCAACAATAGTTGGGATGGACTCCATATTTGCAATGGGTTGAAGGGCAAGAACAGAGAGAAATGCATCTGTATCAACTTCATACCTAATAAATTTGTGTCCAATATGCTTTAGTTAATCCATATTTCCATTCCAAGATTGGTTTCTCCTATTTGAAACGAAAATAAGTAATCCTACATCCTATAGCGGTCAATGTCTCAGTTTCAACTACATTTTAGCTAGCTGAATGAGTGCCGAAAGCACTCTTTAGCAGGACCCAGCGTCACTATAAAATATCCGAGACCACATTAATCTTCAATTGGTTGCAAAAATAGCCTTTCTTTTAAACGCATCCAGGATAACTATTCTATAAGGGTTTCTTAAAAGTTATAACAACGACTGCTTCCTTTATCACCACAATTGTAAAAGACCAAGGATAATCCATCTCAATATCCAATGGAGGACTGTGGAAGGAACAAAGAGAAGTTATCAGCTTTGTCTATCACATAAAAGAAAATAGGAACCATGGAAATACAGGAAGAAATTAAAATGTTAAAAGCACCGAGAAATGAATCCACCTACCCACTTAAAAGGACAAGTTTACTCTCATACGCTTTGGAAATGCTAAAATAGGTGTCTTTTATCTCTTTCAAAACAAGGTCCATTGTATAAACTTTGACTTCTCTGAGAGAGTAGTATGATAGGAAAATGTTATCGGGATATTAAGGGTGTTGTTAGCAATCAGCTAAGGAGTTTGTTAGGAATGTTTGGTAACAAGTAGAGTGGGCTAGAAAGGATGAAGGTAGGCAATCGTGTAGTTGGATTACGACTTGAAATTTGATAGGACCGACAATTTAATGGTCAAAAGCAATTTCCTATTTGTGATTACAATTTAAGAAAACCATAGTCATCCCTGCTTGATAATATTATTAATCCTGACCAACATTTCATACATATTGCAGCAACTTTGAAGCCTAGTACTAAAATTCAGTGACATTATTACAGAAATCGTTACTTTGATAAACAAAGGCAGGTTTTAAATGGTGAGAAAGAAAAGGATAGTACGAAGGCAAGAAAACTCAATCAACGAAACAACAGTAGGCGAAAAACAAAGAATATACTTGTAACTGACAATTTTCTTACCGGTCTCCTTTTGTTGGCAGTATAATTACTGCTCGGGCCATACTGGCAGCAGCTCTTTCAAATGATTTTGTTAAGCTGAGACTACAACTGTGGAACCACAAACTCAATGGAATTAGATAAGACCAAGGACAATTCAGGCCAATAGAGAAAAAAACTTGTAACTTTTCACTTCCTTTGGGAAAGGATATCCTCATATGAGGGAACTCCAATTACAGATCTGAACGAGAGATCAGATATTTTATGTCTAATTTATGGTTAAGAAAGAAAACAACTTCATTACCCTTACCTCTTGGTAAGAACATCAATGTGGTAAAGATCTTTGGCAAGATTATCAGCTAACTTGTCCATTTGTTTCCTTGGAAGATCAGACATGAGAAGAATTCTCTGTCTCCTAAAAACACAGACCAAAAAGAAACTGTTTGTACTTTCCAACACACATAATACATGATATTGGCACAAAATCTACGACAGGAGGAGCAACAGTTACCTAGCAGACGCAGTACCTAAGCGGACAGAAAATTCGTGGTATTTATTTAGCTGCTTCAGTATAAAAGCCAAATGACTATTGACACCACAAATGATGATGTGATCAGACTCTAGAACTTGAATTTGTGCACCTTCCCTCAGCTTTTGCATGTTATGCTGTCCAAACGAGCGCAAGTAATCAGCTTCAGCAAACATTTATCTTTTCTTATGTTTTGTTATCACCAAGCTTACCCTAAACTGTTCTGTCATTGTGCTGAGTAGACGGGAGTAAAATAATATGCCCCATATTGCAAGAATGAACCCTATAACACGTTCAACTCGTGTCCTTTGCTGTTAGATAAAATACAGAGATATTTATAAGTCAAATGAATAGTTCTCAGATACTTCAAATGATTTTAAGAAAACAGTTGAAGTTCAAAGATCTTATAATGAAAATGTATGTAGCATACTTTCAAGTGAGTGGATGAGGAACATAGACATGCCCATGCTTCCCATAAGCAGTCCTCCAGAGACTGAGTGCTACCTCTGTTCAACACACTCCCAGATTGGCAAACAAGAATGTGCATCGCATGTAGGAAGGAACAATGAACTAACAGAAAATAATCAATCTAACAATTGATTGCAAGAATTGACTGCAAGTTCTAGTAATAAAAGCGGACAGAAAAATTAAAATGTAAAACTAGACTGAGAAACAAGACAAAGAAATTGTTAGCAAAACATATTTATTTTTTAAAATTAAATTGTAAAAAAATGATAACAAAACAGAATATTTAACCCTAGAAAATAAAAGAAAATCCTCTGATTCCCTTTGAACAATCCACTTCTATTTGAACACAGGTAAAAAAAACAAAAATATTTCTTTTTTTTTTTTCAAGACTTACATTGGAAGGGTTAAATATGTTATAGATCGGATCTTACTATTTACAGTATAAATTCTATTTGAAGCTGAAATTTAGTACTAGGTCAAAAAGGAAGAAAAGTAGAGTACCTGAGCTTGAAGAACAGAAAACCACCCATCAAAATAAATGAGATGCATGCCACAAGGAGCACCACTAAGAACCTTTAAATTGAACATTAAAAAAACAAAAGAAAAAATCAAATGATATTTCAATCTTAATAGAACATGAATTTCTTCTGGAAAAAAAATGAAAAAAAGAAAGAGCGGTGCAGTACATTCATGAAATACATGGTTCTTGCAGTTTCTCTATTTCTTTTATCACATTTGCAGTCTATTACAGCATCAGTTTAGATGAGTGGCAATCATTCCATAAAATATGAACCATGGCAACAAATATGCACCTCACTTACGTGCCAACATTTCTTTCGAGTTGGATATTGAATAGGTATATCAGTCGTGCGAAACTCAATTTGATTTCATGAAATGCAGGGAAGTATACATCCAACTGAAGGGGTGTCGGTTTATTCAAGATATTGGATACACTTGCAAATGGCAAGCTAAACTCCCCAACATTTTGAACGAGACAGGGAAATATCTCTTGGACAGTTTTGCCTATAGATTTAACAGAGGTTAGTGTCAAGCTGAAAAGGCAGCATCCAAATATAACTTTGACCGCAACTTTAGCTTGGGTACCCTGATACAATTCCAGTGCATCATTATTAGCAATCAACCAATTCCGTGAACTACAAGCATGGGTTATATAATGAGCAAGCTCTCGATAAAATAAGAGAAAAAGGGGGGGGACATATAGTTTATCCATTCGGCAGGCAACAATAATCCAAATCATATTTTCAGTCTATCATCGAACACTCACCTGAGAAAATATATTCGGATTAACTCTATCTACACTGGCATTCTGGTCATTTAAACTGCTTGTACACGTTATAGTATGTACCCCACCAAGTTTCCTATGCGAACAGGCTTCCCGTGTCCCTGCCATCAAATCACCATCATCAGGAAAGTAAAAGTGCGACGGATCTGCCGTGTTCAATGCCTAAGAAGTAGAACAAGGGATCAATGCTGCTTGACAAATTGATTCCAAAGACATCTATGTAATACATAGAAAGAAATTATGAAAAGGCGAAATCATAACGATTTCAATTACACTGAAAATGGAAAATAAACCAAATTGTCTTGAAAACTCAAATGTACAAGTCTAAAATAGATAATTGATAGTAATTTCCTAACAGACTCACCATCACCGGCAATGAGAGGGCGTGCATTGAAATTCGAATGGTCAATCCGCCAAAGTGGACATGTCAATGTTCTCCTAGAAAAAGCGTTGAAACAGTTGAAACAAATCTAACTAAGCAATAAATTAGAAAGAATAAGTCGGACAATATTTTTTACAGACAGAAAATCTTATAAACTCGTAGCAGAACAGAACTAGCCGAGATTAAATGATTATAAAAGCGGCAGAGCTTCAAATCCGCAACAAATTTCAATCCGCAATAAATTGGTCAACTGCTTGACAACAGCGGTTCAACACGCGCGAAAATCTCAGCGATTAAGTCGAATGCCATTTACAGAAGTCGAAGATAGCTAGTACTAAAGAAAAATGGATAGAACAAGAGAATTGAAGATTGGATATGAAGGAAATACCTGGAAGTCGAAAACGGAATGCTCCGATAGAGTCGACGAGGTGGCGACGGCGGAAGGCGCAAGTGCGAGCAGCGATGTTGCAGAAGCATTTGGCTCTTGCACGATGCTCCGTAATGGCAGCAGGTACGGTGGTGGAAGGAGGCTGTGTAATGGCGGCAATGGCGGAATTGAAGAGAGTAGAAGACGGATGACTAGAGAACGCCCGGTGAATTCCATATTATATTATTTGCAGACGGAAATTTGATCACCGCTGTACCGTACATTTTTCTTTTCTTTAATCGAATAAAATTTATTCCTCTAAAAGAAATAAATGGGCAAAATACTATTTGGTAATATTTACGTCATTAATATGAATTTTATTTTATATTAATTTTCTACTTTAATAAATTTTAAAATCAATTTTAATCCTAATTTTTAAATAATAATAATAATAAAGTTGCATCATTTTATTTTAATCTAGAATTTGAATTTTAAATATTTGTTTTTTTAATAAAATCTTAAAATTTGTTCCCTCGTGCCCTCTGACGCACGTGAGAGTTTCCTACACTTTGTCCGAAAACACTGACAGTTCGCACGTGCCAGCAAGGAATCCAAACTGTCATGAGCTGTATAATACTAATAATAATTTATTTTTATTTTTTTTATCAAATTCAGTTAAATAATAATAATAATAATAATTTATATGCAATTATTTCAAGGGCTTGATATGAAAATTATAAACATGAAGCTTCTTAGAAACTCGAGTAACTAGTTGGCTACCTAGCTGTTAAGATAGGTGCTGATAGAGTATCATCGGAGAAGTCGAACACGGCGTCGTCGCTCTTGCTCAGTGCATAAACCACCTCGACCATGCTCGGCCTCTTCGTCGGGTCCTTTTGCAGGCAACTAACAGCCACATTCATTACATCCATCACGCTCTCCATCGGGCACGATTGCTCGAAAAGAGCTTCATCAATCCAATTCTTCAATCTGTCTAACTTCTCCTTCTCTTTCCCTTCCGAAAACCCACTCGCTCGCATCCATAGAACCCTTCCTTCCTCATCAATGGCCTCCTTACCAGAGACGAGCTCGAGCAAAACAACTCCAAACGCAAAGATATCCATCTTTGTCGACACGACTCCATCTGCTATGTACTCGGGTGCTATATAGCCTTGAGTTCCAACAATGTGCATGGTTATAGCATTGCACCCTGACTTCGCGAGTCCAAAGTTGGCTATCTTAGCTCTCATGCTTGCATCCAACAAAATGTTGCTACTTTTAATGTCTTTGTGGACAACTCGTGGCCTCGTGTGCTCGTGAACATAGAGTAGTCCATTAGCAACATCAATCGCAATCCTCAATCTCGTTCTCCAGTTCAACTTCTGCTTTTGGCTTCCGTGTAGCCATGAATGTAGAGAACCGTTCTCTACATATTCATAAATTAAGTAGCATGTTGCATCATCGGGGTCAACGCAAAAACCTTCGAGCTTCACTAGATTACCATGGTTCACCTTAAAATCAAATTAAACATGTATAATATTAGTCTATAAACCGAACTTTCAACCTCAAGAAAAGGAAATGTTTGTATATATATATATTTATATTTATCGAAGCGGTGTCAACTAGAAAAGGAAGCGAGAAAACGAAAGCACTCAAGGCTATTTTCGTCTTTTTCATGGTCTCATTCCATACCGACTTCCAATATTTTAATGAAAGCCATCGTCTTCATTTTCCAAGTAGCTTTTTGAAAATTATTTTAAAAAAAACTTTTGAAACAATCGGTTTGAAAAACGTTCCTATGGTTCTTCCTTTTCACATTCAACGAGTCATTAGTCCTAAGTTAGGTTACTATCTTTTACCTTTTCAAAAAAAAAAAAAAAAAAAAAAATTTACTCTAATATCACGTTTCAAAAATACTCATAAATTTTCAAAAATTAATATAAAAATTTTGAAAATAATTATCTGCATTTCATCCCTAATTTTTTTTTATTTTTTAATAATCATTCAATTATGGACTATGTAAATTCCCATTTTAACCCTCAACTTATACACTTTTTCAAACCATGAGTTAATTCATATACAAGTGGTTTATCTTAATAATGAATAAATAAATAACCCCACTAGCCTCCAAATTTTCATTAAAGAAAATTAATGCAAATCAATAATTTGAGTTATAATATCAAAAGTAATATTCGGAAATTGTAAATATATTAAATATAAAAAAAAATGTTACCTTCTGCAAGATCTTGAGCTGTTCATAGGCGTTCCACTTCATCTTCTTGATAGCATACTCAACTCCATTGATACTCCCTTTGTAAACCGATCCTTGAATCAAGCTCCTCTCATGAAACCCATTTGTTGCTTCATTCAGCTCCTCGATCTTGAACACTCTGTATTTATCCAAACAATCCGACACATCCGCCATTAAATCCATCTCCATTTCTTTCCCCTTTCCCTTCCAAATCCCCACTTCCTGCAATTTCTGCCTCTCAATTCCCTCCTTCATTTCCCTCTCACTTCTCCGCCGCTTTCCCACTCCACACACCCACAAACCCACCATTAAAATCAGTAAAAACCCAGCAATCCCCATCCCAATCGCCAGCCCTGTTACTGCCCTGTTTTTTCCCTCTCTCACCGGAGCCGGCGGCTGCTCTGGCGGCGGTGGAAGAATAATGGGTTGCGTCAAATTCGGGAGACGACTTACCGGGATGAAGATTGTGTCGAACGCTTTCGGATTGGGGCGGTTCGCGGCGGTGATTTCCGATGTTGGTACTCCGAACCTTGAAGCGATGGAAAACAGAGTGTCCTGTGGGTGGATAACGTAAGAGACCATGAAATTGACGCGGTTTTGGAATTGGGTGGAGTTAGGGCACTTGCAGAAGATGGGGAAAACGACGTCGGCGCCGATGGAGAGATTGGTGGGGACTAAAGTGGGGTTAACGACTTCGACGGATTGAAACGTGGTAAGATTCTGGAACTTGGAGGTGGAGACGAGCCAGAAGCTGTCGCCGGCGTTGATTTTGTAGGAGAGATTGGCGTACGAGATGCTGACAGAGGCGTTGACGGAGTTGCAGGAGCAGGTGATGGGGATGAAGAGGGGTTGGCCGGAGACGAGGGGGAAGGTAGCGTTGGAGTCGGAGATGTTACTGGGTCGAGAAATTTCGAGGCGGCTGACCCAGAAGAGGTCAGCGATAGTGGCTAAGTCGAGGAAATCGGGGGCGGTGGCTCGGTAGAAGACGTAGGCCTGGCATGGGGCGGCGGTGTGGTTGGCGGTGCAGGAGTAGCCATCGGCGTCGGGGGATTGGGCGGAGGAGGGAGGGAAGGGGAAGATGAACAAGATGAAGAAGATGAAGAGCAGAAGAGAGCAGCCATGGCGGATTTGGGGTTCCATTGGTTATGATATTATTTTCTGTGTGTTTTTTATATTTTATAATCTTTCATTTATAGCGACAACTGAACAGTCAGTGGGAGAGAAAAGAGAAGAAGAATAGTCAAAGTCCTAGTCAACCATTCAAAACGGCTGATTTTGGACCATCCTGACAGTATTGCCCTTTTAAAAATAAAAAAAAAAATCAAATAACAGGTGGAAAATAATAATATTATATTTTATTTAAAATAACTTTTGTTTTTAATAATTGACACAGAATGGAAGAAAAATAAATTCCGGAAAACATTTAAAATGTGAAATAAAACTTTTATTGAGAATAGGTATTAAAAATATATTTTAAACTGAAATTTTAATCCATATTTTTTTTAATTAATCTTATAAATTCTTTTTTTTTTCTAATCTTATGTATAGTAAATTTATAAAATTTTAAATTTTCAAGTAAGTCAATGAATTCACAAATAAATAAACATTTTTTTAAAATAAGAAACTTATTAAATAATAAAGGTTGTTAAATTTGAAACTATATTAATGAATTAATTTTAGTTTGAGTTAAATTAACATAAGTATGCATTGATTCTTTTTTTTTTTTTAATAGTACTTCTAATTAATTATCTAATCAAACCAATTATTTTATTAATAGTTAATTAATTTGTAACTACTTTGAATTAAGAAATCAATTAAAATTAATTAATAGTTTCTCAGAATAAATACAAACTTGATGTATTCCCAACAATTAAATAGAGGAATATTTTATTATGAGACATATTATTCCCGAGCATATTCTATTTCTAACATGTGTGAAATTTTAAACAAAACGGGCCTTACGAGTACAGGTATTAAAAAACTAGTCTGTACCCGTGAACTAATTGGTTCAATTCATTTTTTTAAAACTAATCGATTGGTGTTGTCTTCGGTTCATAACCTAAACAACTCTTATAACGAGATATATATATATATATATATATATATATAGCTAATTGTTTTCTACTCGCAAACTAAATGACTTACTAACAGTTGGGTCCATCAGGCCCTCAAATACCATAGTTAATGATCACCCAAGGGTTAGAGAAAGACATCAAGCCAACACTGCCGCTAAGGGAGGGAGACAGAGACAAACCTCATAAACAACACATGGTCACGTAGAAGTACCATCAAGACAGAGAAAGAGAAGGGTTGGTCGAAAGCGTCGACCACGGCAGTTTCAAGAAGGAGAGAGAGTTCTGATCAAGTTGAGGTCTGATCAACTCTGAGATCAAAACAACGAGTCGAAGACTAGTGAGAAAATACTATGGACCAGTCGAAATTACTCACAAGATTGGAAAGGCGTCGTACGTATAGGATTCATTTGCTCCCATGGATGCGGAATAGCCGCGTTGTACACGTTAGTAACATGAATATATATATGAAAGCCCATGTCTAATACCATCCTTTTAAGCCCAATTTTTTTGTTTATTTCAGCCCAATTCCTAGACAAGCCTGCAAAATAGAGCAATGTTTGAACTTTTGGATGTAATGTAATTAAATTTGCAGGATGATTTCTAACCTTAAGAATTTGAAACTCTGGTAGGGACATTTTTATGCTTATTTTTTGTTCATATTTTCCTGTATCATCAAGTTCTCCTGAACATGAAAGAAATGAGTGAGATTCAGATCAATGAACTATAAACTAACAGAACCACAAAACTAGCAGAGTTCTTTATCTCCATAGAGATTTACTTCAATACTTCAAATGAAAACATCATTCATTCAGAGCTGCACAGAACAAGAGAAATTTTCTTGCTATACGGTTCATAATAAGTTCATGTCATAATTACAATTTACATCCACTATATATATCTTTTCATAAAAATTTGGACAAGGAGTTCTCACTTACATCACATTACTGAGGAGCAGTCGGCAATCATCTCTTTGTTATATCATCATTCTTCACAGTGAAATCCCACAAGTCTCCATACTTCTCATTGAATTCCCAGATGTCCATGGTGTTGTAATCTGATATCAACTTGTCACGAGCCCCGCGCTCCATGTTATATATTTGAGGTTCAAAGTTGTGTGGTTGGTCTGGCTTGTCCATTTCAATTATGCAGAATACTATTGTAAACACAGCTGCTCCAATGTATATATACTCCCCCTGAAATACAGTCCCCATTAAGAACATAGCGTCCCCAAAAGTAGGGAAGAAAGATATCGATGGCGTTCGGAGATCTAATTCGAAATTACCGGAACATTGAAGTACATTGCAGCAGCAACTACTGGTAAGAAGAGCCACGAGATGAAGCCTGCCAAATATGTCAAATGTGAAGATACGAACCGAGTGTTGAAGTCAGAGGATTGAGTTGTCTAAGAGTGACAATGGTTTACCCTGAAAGCCTGTTGGAGGTCCAACTGCAGCAATATCATCTGCAATGGCTCCCCAGAATGTTCCTGAGAAGAACTTGCCAGTGAAAAGTAATCAGTACCAGAAGTTACTACCCAAATGATTTTGAAATATTCCTAAATTACAAACCCATGATCATTCCATAAATTAGCGGACGTGGGACTTTTCTTTTCATCCAACACCTCCCCTCGAACAAAGTACACCACCTTTTCTTTTAGAGTCTTAGTCATTTTTTACTATGCCTTCGAAGAGCCTCCTTTTGGAGTCCTGTGTTCAACATTTGAGGATTCTATCGACATGGCTAAGTTTAGTGCATGGCTCTGATACCATGTTAGATGAACACGACTCTCCGCAATGATATGATATTGTCCACTTTGAGCGGTATTAAACGTGNCTTTAGACTTCCCCAAAATGCCTCATATCAATGGAGATAGTATTCCTAGATTATAAACTCATGATCATTTCCTAAATTAGCGACGTGGGACTTTTCTTTTCATCCAACCATTCCTAACGAGGAATATCCATGGTACGAAACTAGGTGGTTACTACTTCAAAGAACAATCGAATAATCGATACTGCTTATAGAGGTACAAAATCTATAGCATAGCTACCATCGACTTCTCAATTAGACCTGCTGAAAGTGAGTTCGGGATAACTTTTGAAGTTAGTGCAGATCAAAACATTAGTTCTTCCTTGGTTTGAAGTGTTTTTAAACTTTTTAGAATCTTTTTCAAGCCATATAACCACACATCGTGAGAAACTTTGAAGTGTTTTAATGGTGGATTAAAACACTTTTCACTATGCTAAAGGTGATTTGTTATACATTATGAGTGAGATTGATGATAAACAGTTTCATCTTGGCCAAATTATGATGGCAGTGAGAGATGGGAAATCTTGATTCCATAACTCACGAAATTGATCTTTAAAGACTCACGGGAAAGCTAAATTCCAAGCTTGGGATTCTAATTCAGAACCTACAATTACAATTACATTTCTGTTTTTTCTTAACCACATTTTCATATAAGACTGGAATTCAGACAACCAATTCACAGAGCCAGGGCTCCAAAAATCAAGAACCACCTCCAAATATTGAATCCAGATTCCACCCAGCCTAAACAGAAGACTTCATCCAAAACAGAAACTGGTTCATCTAAATTCTAACATTCAAATTTCAAAGATATGTTAATGAACGAACCTTTTTTCTCGCCCTCAAAGTAAGTGTGATGCCCATCGTACACTCCATACTCAAAATCTTCCTGAAACGAAACACAAAAGTGTTAAAAAATCAGCAAGATAAAAGAGGCACAATGAGAGGACAGGAGAGCGATTCATACAGCGCTGACACTGTTAGTCTCCCAACGATCTACTGGATCTTCGTTTAAGTCGGGTTCAATCTCGGACAATCCAGCCGCATTGAGACGCCGTAAGCGGCTTCCCCTCGCCGATTTCCCGAGCAACTTGGCGGCGGAGATTCCATTGATTCCAGGAATACTCCGATTCGAGAACGCTGTAGCGCTAATTCCAGAAGATTTGAAGATGATTTTGGGGAGTGGATTGAAAGAAAGAACGGGGAGGGAAGAACAGAGCGCCATTTTCGGGCTTATCTTTAGTTTCTGGGCCTTAAATCCCCGCCTTTTGTTCCAACGATAAACTCCAATAACGTAACTTCCAGTCCTACGTGGCAGACTAACCAATGAAACCTCGCCACGTAGATCAAAGTCAGCAGCTTACCCATGTGGCAATTACATGTAGGCTGCACGTAAGATGGTCAACTTCCTCCATATGTTGCACGTAAGCCTACATCTATTTATATAAACACAACTCAACTGAGCCACTACTAACCGATTTTGTTTGTTTTTTTTGTCTCTTAGTTATTTTCGTCAGCCTCACCATTTTAAAACGCATCTATTAAAGAGAAGTTTAACACCTTTATGAATAATATTTTGTTCTACTCTCCAACTAATATGAAATCTCACATGAAGTCTAAGGTCATAATTTAATGCAATTTATTGCTAGTTTGAATTAGTGAAGATATTCGTAATCAATTAATATTTGGAGAATATATTAGTTATGGAGTATATCTTAAATATTCGATTAGTAGTATATTTTATTTTATTCTCAAGATTTAGTTAGTTTATATTTTCGTTATAGGTATTAGTTAGTAGCTTGTATCCTATTCAAACGTTGTGAATATGAATGAAGATTAAACCTTCGATCACAATTCTATTTTCTCATTCTTAACTCTGTATTGTTTCCTTTTAATAATAATATTTTCAGATCTATTCAGTTTAAAAAAAAAATGATATTTCACAAATAAGAGATCATAAATCAACGGACTCTGAACAGATAGAACAAAAACTTAAATTTTAAAATTTTTAATAATAATTTTAAATAAATTCACAAATATAAAATTTAAAATTAAACTAACATTTAACTAGTTAAAATTATTTTAATATAAGGTAATAAAATTGTTAAACGCAATGATATTATAAAAATTAAATGTTTAATAGCATTGTAATTAATAAAGCTTGTACGAAATATCCAACGAAAATTGGATGTTTGGTTGGAAAAGTAAAAGAAAAGAACAATAAATTGGTGGGTTATTAGTTGGGGATTTTAGAGGGAATTAATAATTGGGAAGAAAATTAAATGCTTTTGTTTTGGACACGCAAATATGTTATGGGATAAGTCTACGTGTTGGAGAAGTCAAACCCAGCAACCTTTGCGCCTTGTGGGATTCCATACCTGCTCCACCTCCTCTTTCACACGCCAACTTTGACCATTTGATCGGTTTGAGTTATGTTCATATTAATGTAATAGAAATAGCTATAAGATTCGGATCGATCGTCCATGTGGTAAGTAAATTATATGGACACTCGAAAATAAATATGAGATAGCTAATGGCGTACACAAACTGGGTTGGAAAAATCTTTTCGACTAACCAAAAATTTCAAGTTGGTTGAGTTAGTGATCTGAACAACGTGAATAGAGTTCACAGCTCAATCCTCTATTTTCAAGTTGGGTTGTCGAGTTATTTTAAATGTCATAAAATTCAATGATCAAATATTCACATTTTACAAATGTCAATTATTGTTTTTATTTTTATAATAATCTTAAAATTATGGTACGATAAGATTCAATTATAACTCTATTTCTTGGTCTGTTAGATTGACTTAACAAAAAAATGTCAACGGTAAATGTTTGCTGAATTTACCACACCTAAATGGTGGTGAGAGTTCTCTTATTTATAATCATTTATCGAATACAGAAATATGGTAAATTACAAATAATATGGAAATAACAACAAAAGAAAATAATAATAAATAAATACAATATATTTGTCTGAACCGTAACTATCTTTAATATCAACGCGCCTTATTTATTAGAACAATTGATTTTATTTAAATAATACACGTTTTTTTATTAAAAAAATACCTATTTTTAGATATTCTAGAATAATTAATTTCATTTAGAAGAAATGTCATAAACAATATACGTTTTTTCCATTTTTATATAACTATTAATTCCAACCTAATTCAAAAAAAATTATTACAAGAGATTAAAGGATGGAACGTCATAAATAATACCGGATTTTTATTATTATTATTTAACTATTAATTAAACGTATTCAACTAACAAACCGAACCAAATTTTTTATTTTTAAAAAATTCAACTCAATCTAACAGAAAATAATCTGACCTATCTCAACATTTATGATTTGAGTTATACATTTTTAATTGGTTGAATTATCGAGTCATATGAACACTTCTACTATCAATTAAATTTAAGATTAATTAAGGTGGGACCAGAGAGGTTGTGGGTAGGACGTTCCAATTAAAACGAGGGAACATAAAAGGACAGCTTCAATTAAAATAAAAAGTTGGAACCCAATCAATCAGTCCCAACCAATCACCGTAAAATTATTCACATTATGAAATATATTTGCCTATGTATATAAAAAATGTTTTCGAACATAATTTCAAGCTTATAAATACTCTTAAAACGAACATTTTTGCTTGTTCGCGCGAATTTTGTTTCATTGCCACAAAAGTTGTTATAGAAAGTCATTTCTCTCGACGCTATAACCTACCACTAGGAGATGTCGACTTCTCCTGACACTATATTATATGTATTAGATATAAATCACCATAATGTCACGTTGGTAGAGATGTCGATACATTATTTATTTGTCTCAACCCCTCGTGACGTTGAAATTTTTTTAAATTCTTGTAGTGGGTAACTTTTTAATAGTAACATTGATCTCGATTAAGTAGTCGTATTAAAATTTATACCTATTTAAATACGAAATAAAAAAAGAGTAGTTTATAGGTGACGTTCAGAATGTAAATGTCCTTAACTAAAACAAGTGGTAGAGTTGCTTATAGACAAAGAACTTATGCTTATAGCTGTCGAATTAATTAGCTCCGAAAATGGCTATGAAAAAGCTCTTGAGCTACCGAGAAGCTTAATTCAAGCTACTTCAATGATTGTTATTGATTTTATTTTTAAATTCATATTTATTTTTGGAATGTTCTCCAATATTTTATAATATGGATTGAAATTTTGATGACGTGTTTGAATGGATAAAAGAAAATATTTTTATAATGAAAAATAAATTTAGTGGAAGAAAAAAAAAAAGTAAATAAAATAGAAAATTGAAATTACTTGAGAAATGAACAAATTAAATCTCGTGGGTTTGGCAACCCACTTGTACACCTCAATTCTCATGGTCAACGCGTAGTTTACCGGCGTACGGAACTGTATTGTCCATTAGTTTCTCGCCACGTCAGCTACATTATCCGACAAATTACGCACTTCATAGTAGCTCACCCAAAATTATCGGTTCAATATAAATTATAATTAATCTCCGCAAAATAATTTGAAAATTACGGTTTACTCCTACATTTCACATCATCATTATTATTAATAATTATTATTATTAGTCTAAATTAATAAAAATGCTTTATTTAAAAAAAAAAATTCAAAGTTTTAATAAGAATATAAAATATTTTAATATTTTATTTTAAAAATACCCTTAAAATCTTAACCTTTTATTTATTATTATTTTTTTTAATTTTAAGTAATATCTTTTTTTTAAAAAAAAAATTCTTCGTAAAAGTAACCTTAATACTCTTAAACGTTTATAGGTATTTTTAAAACACGGGTACGAATCGTGAAAGATTTTTTAAAAATTGAGAAAATTAATAAAATTTTGTAAAGTTCAAGAGTATTTTTGAAACTTATAAAAATATTTTATTAATAATAATTATTATTTTATTGGACAGTGTTTTCCGGGTTGGCAAATTGAATGCCCCGCCTGGTTCACAATTAAAAGTTCGTTGGGGTAGTTGCATCCTCCCTCTCCCTTCACACTTCCCTTCCCCTGCTTTTTAAATCCCCCTTTCCCCTTCCCCTTCTTCCCCCAACACTCCCTTCACTTCCTCTGTTTCTTCCTCCTCCTCCCTCAACAATGGCCGACCTCCCCAACTTCCTCTCCTCCGTCCGCCTCAAGTACGTCAAACTCGGCTACCACTACCTCATCTCCAATGCCATGTACCTCCTCCTCCTCCCTCTCCTCGCCGCCGCCTCTGCCCATCTCTCCACCTTCCAATTCCACCACTTCCTCCACCTCTGGAACCAATTGAAATTCAACCTCCTCTCTGTTACACTCTGTTCTTCCCTCATCGTTTTCTTCTCTACCCTTTACGTAATGACCCGACCCAGAAAGATTTATCTCATGAATTTCTCCTGCTATAAGCCGGAGAAGGCTAGAATGTGTGACAGAGCTGCGTTTCTTGGCAAATCCGAGATGACTGGCAGCTTTACAGAGGACAATTTGGCTTTTCAGAAGAAGATTCTTGAGAGGTCTGGTTTGGGAGAGAAGACTTACTTGCCGGAGGCGGTGATGAGAGTCCCGCCTAATCCGTGTATGGCGGAGGCTAGAAAAGAGGCGGAGGCTGTCATGTTTGGCGCCATTGATGAGCTTTTGGGGAAGACAGGTGTTAAGGCTAAGGACATTGGGATTTTGGTGGTTAATTGCAGCTTGTTTAATCCCACGCCGTCCTTGTCGGCTATGATTGTGAATCATTATAAGCTTAGAGGCAATGTTTTGAGCTATAATCTTGGTGGGATGGGTTGTAGTGCTGGGCTTATCTCCATTGATCTTGCTAAACAGCTCTTGCAAGTTCACCCAAATTCATACGCCTTAGTGGTTAGCATGGAGAACATCACGCTTAATTGGTACTTCGGAAACGACCGATCAATGCTCGTTTCGAATTGCCTCTTCCGTATGGGCGGCGCCGCCATCCTCCTCTCAAACCGCCCTTCAGACCGCCGTCGCTCCAAGTACCAACTCATCCACACCGTCCGAACCCACAAAGGCTCCGATGACAAATGCTATAACTGCGTCTTCCAACAAGAAGACGACACTGGCCGTGTCGGCGTCCGCCTCTCCAAAGACCTAATGGCGGTTGCCGGCGAAGCCCTGAAGACCAACATCACTACTCTTGGTCCACTCGTCCTCCCAATGTCGGAGCAGCTTCTCTTCTTTGCGACTCTCGTCGCCAAAAAGATTCTCAAAATGAAACGAATTAAGCCGTACATACCTGATTTTAAGCTCGCGTTCGAACATTTCTGCATCCATTCCGGCGGCCGCGCGGTGCTGGATGAACTGGAGAAGAATCTGGATCTGAGCGAGTGGCACATGGAGCCGTCGAGAATGACTCTAAATAGATTCGGGAACACGTCGAGTAGTTCTTTGTGGTACGAATTGGCTTACAGTGAGGCGAAAGGGCGGATCCGGAAAGGGGATCGGACATGGCAGATTGCGTTCGGGTCGGGTTTCAAGTGTAACAGTGCAGTATGGCGGGCGTTGAGGACCGTCGATCCGGCGAAGGAGAAGAATCCATGGATGGATGAGATTGATGGGTTCCCTGTTGAGGTTCCCAGAGTAGCCGCCATTAATAGAGCTTGAAGAAGAAGAAGAATTCTTTTGAGATTCATTAGGGTTTTAACTCCAAATTTGTTTGGGTCCTTTTTTTATTTTTTTTTAAATAATGTTTTCTTTTAAGTTGTTTGTTTATTTTGTGTGTCACACAGCATATTGTTCATATTGGATGCTAATTAATTATTGTTTTTTTAAGGTGTAATATTCATTTATACTACCCAATTAATGGACCCATTATTTTACTTCTTTTAATTTCTTTTAACCATAGTTGTTTTAATATTTATGTCTGTTATATTTTAATAATTATATGATAAATAATTGAATTATGCAGTTGATGTCTAATATCTAAATCTAGTGATAAAAAGTCTGTATTCGTTCCAAAATGGAAAGATGTAGATAAAAAGTATGTACGTTGTTCAGTATGATACGAAAATTTAATATGATTTAGGTTGGGCACTTTTCACGTGCATTTGACAATTTTCAACTAACTTTCATAATATATTTAAGGATTTAACTTTAAATTTAATCCCTTTAAAACAAAATAGAATTTAATCTTTATAGATTTAGATGTAATTAACGTATACTTTGGTGGGTCGCCCTTTTTTCGGTTGAAGTAGTCACTACTTTGGTCAGTTTAAGTACAGCCAGCAAAAGTTTAGTGTCGCCCTTTTTTCGGTTGAAGTAGTCACTACTTTGGTCAGTTTAAGTATAGCCATGTTGATCAAAATGCAAAACACTACTTTGGTCAGTTTAAGTACAGCCATGTTGATCAAAATGCAAAAGTTTAGTGTTGCCCTTTTTCGGTTGAAGTAGTCACTACTTTGGTCAGTTTAAGTACAGCCAGCAAAAGTTTAGTGTCGCCCTTTTTTCGGTTGAAGTAGTCACTACTTTGGTCAGTTTAAGTATAGCCATGTTGATCAAAATGCAAAACACTACTTTGGTCAGTTTAAGTACAGCCATGTTGATCAAAATGCAAAAGTTTAGTGTCGCCCTTTTTCGGTTGAAGTAGTCACTACTTTGGTCAGTTTAAGTACAGCCATGTTGATCAAAATGCAAAAGTTTCATGACTTGACCAATAACTCGTCCTCGTATTAGAAGATCATCTCACGCTGTGGTCGACATTCCATTCCCCTTGGTTGTAGGTGCTCATCCGATTTTGAATTGAATGGGCTGGGTCTCCCGAGGCGAGGTACATATGGCCAGCCCTTCGGGTGTCTCGGTGATACAAACAAAGAAAAGACGAATTCCAATCATATCCCTATCACAACAAGACAATCCGAGGAAATATAATCGAATAATCTACCTGATATTTGCCTTCTTGTTGATTCTGCCCGACAATGAAGCTGCACTTTAAATATTTTAACAATTTAATCATATCAAGTAACAATGAAAATATTATCTCTTAAAGTTAAAAGGGATAGACTCGTTCATGGACCTGGGACTAAAATTGTAATTTAAATATTTTAACAATATCCAATAAAACCTGCTAGAAATACAGAGTTGGAAGATACAATATCCAATAGAAGTAACTTACAAGAGATTATAAGTGAGCAGTAGAAATACAGAGTTGGAAGATACAATAGCTTGAATTAGATATATATGTAAGTTAGTAGACTGCTGATATTTACGTTTTACAGCAACGACATGGGTCGAGTCCTTTGCTTGAATAGGTAGCAACTACTGGTCCAGCGATCTCGTCCTAGGCTCGAATCTAGCAGCTACTAGTCCAGTGATCTCGAGCCGAAGATGACAATTGGGTGTAGGATACTTCTGATCACATGCCCCATACTCCTTGAGCAGCAGCAACTTTATTGTTTGGTCTGGAAGTTAGCTCATACAATATCCTAGCGAATGTATCTGAATATCTGCCATCTAAGAAGAGTATTTCTGCAAATGCATTTTCAAATGCTAGGAGCACACCCTTGTTCTGTGGCTCAGATACGAGACTCTCCAATATCATTGCTGCTTTCCTGCATATTTCCGGAACTGGATGAGGCATCTTGATTACTTTAAGAAGTCGATCGATCGCCCTAATTCGAAGTACAGGAAAAAGATGGCAATATACTTCAGTATCTACTGCGTGTCAAGTGGCTTAGGAAAGAACTCGAGGTTGTTTTCGCAAGAGCGGTAAAGGAAAAAGAAAAGAATTACCATCTTTCGCTTGCCAGCTTTAATCTGCAGTCCATATTAACTTCAACAAGGTTATACAGTGCACCAACAGCTGCTGCTTGTGCATCTAATGCTGGGATGCTCATAAGGTCGACTAAACGCTTGTGTATCTAATAAGATTCAACAAAAAGTTGTTACGATAAAGCAGGCATAATACGACAGAAGACCGGAAGGTTCATGGGTTTTTAAAGAAACAAACCTGGGGGATAAAGGGAAGAAGGAAAGGCTCGTTGTCGGGATTTATTATCAATCGTCCGAGTAATTCTGCAGCAGAACAGTGCCAGACTTTGACAGAAGATCCAAGCATTCCCATGATGCCTTCCACTGCTCGTTTTTCTCTGGTACAAAAGTATAAAGCAAGCTTATTAGAACTAATCATCAACCCGAGTCGGCCTAAAATATCAATAGTATTCTCACGTTATTTTGATGTAGGACGGCTTTGATGAACTAAAGATACGAAGATCAAGGAGTGGGGATAAATTCACAATTGTCTCTAGTGTATTTGTAACAAGTTCATCATCCTCTGTCAACAATAAAAGCTTTCAGACATAATTCAGACAAACATACTCAAATTTGACACTTCAAATTTCAAACGCAACATTCAATACTAATGACATAAGATATCTACAGGAAACTCTAAAAGCAATGCTCATTAGGGTCACGAACTTCTGACCTGTAACATGATCTTCTATACACTGAAACACTGTTTCAAGAGTATGTCGATGTTGAGCCATAATAGATTCATTCTCTGGCATGAAAGAAAAGTTTCGGATAATATTTGAAGCAGAAACAGCACATTGCTGTCTTTCTGCTCGGCCTTCGTCATCCAGACTAAATAGACCATCTTCATCAAGCCACCAATGTCGAGGAGATGATTTGGAAGTGTGAACCGTTACCTCTGAAGCTGAAGAACCAGGTCTCAGGCTGTCAGGCATAATTTACACCATACTTAGAACTAATATTCAGTAAACTGAGCAAACATAACAAAATGACATTTGATGCATACCCATTTGAGCCCAATGCCTCATATTCATTCCCAAATCCCGTTACAGAAGAATTTACACCTAACGTTCTGATCCTTGCCTTCTTTACAAGATCCTTCGGAAGTGCTATATCACGCCAATCATCTATCTGTTTGATGTAACATCATGATATCATTAATCCCGGGATTTACTTGAACGATTTAAATCAGTCTTGCCAATTTCAAAATTCAATTTCATGAGCAAAATGGAACACGGTAGGACAATAAAATCTTCCCGAGAGAACCAAAATATCATATTTATTCATAGCAAAAGAAAACGCGAGAAAATGACTGAGAGGCAATGTAATACATACAACTTGAAGAAGAGCATCAAGCAAGCCGGGAATTTTCGCTAGAGGAGTAGAATCTCTGCGCATATCGTCCTTCTCTTTGAAGGAGAGAAGAGTTAGAGTATTCAGTGCCCATGTCAATTCACTCTTCAAGCCACTCTGTAGCGCCAACACTATCTTTTTATTGTTTTGATCTGCTCTTGTGACGAATTTTAGAGATAAATAAAAAAAAGGAACTCAATCAAATAAACGTCTCAACATAAAATAAGAACTCGAAAACTGAACTTTCAGCTGATTTTCCAGTAAAGAGTCCCGCAAATTAAGAGACGAAGTGAAAAGAGTTTCGATTAACAGACCCGCGAAGGAAGTATGAACATGGAAAGAAGGGCCAAGCAGTGCCGATGGAGCGAAGATCTCGACTGCAGCGGCGGCGTTGCTGTTTACGCTGCCGAATGGACGACCTCGCTTAGCCGGAGGCGCCGACGAGACGCCGCCAACATTACCACCCAACTTATTATGCTCTCTCTTCTGCATGGCCTGGCTTCTTCTCCCTGAACTTCAAGTGATTTAGCAATGGCGACCCAATCGTGTAACAATCAGAAAGCTTGAAGTCTAAATTAGGGCACAACGATGCAGAATAAATTCAATTATTCAACCACCAAGGAAAGCGACATGAATTTTAATGGGCCTGAAAATATATGGATCACGACAGCTACATAGGCCCAAATCATAAGCCCAATTCTCAAAATAATGGCTTTGAAAGCCCAAATCAGGCCCAACTGCAATTTTACTTTTTGACTGAATTTTAAGTTTGAACCTTTTTTAATTTTTTATTTTACTTTTTGACTTTTAAATTTATAAATACTATTTTTTTTAATAGTTTTGTCCTAGTTATTCAAATAAGTCAATAATATTGAATTGAATTGAAAAGGGATAATATAGTAATTTTTAAAATATTGTTTTCTAAAAAATATTAGCTAAAATAATATTTATTTGACCTAAAAGGAATAATATTTTAAAATACACGTCATTGTTACGTTACTTTATTTGAAAAATAATGTATATTTTAATCATGTAACCAGACAAGTAGTCTTAGTTAATGTCCTAATATCCTAGGTGGAAAAGAAAGTACAGTTTTTCAAATATTATATTCACATTAAATAAATAAATAAAAGCAATAAAAATTAAGAGTGAAGTTTGAACTAAAACATTTTTAATTCAATTATTTTAAAAATGTTATAGTTATTCACGGTATATGTTATATTAATAACTAAAATATCGTAAAACTCAAATATCAAACTATTGTCCACAATGATAAGTTATCGTGGCTTTGGTTTGAGCTTCCCCAAAAGGCCTCATTCCAATGGAGATGGTATTCATCACTTATAAACGCATGATCTTCCACTAAATTAACCAATGTGGGACTCACTCCCAATAATCCTCAACAAGATTTTCATCTTAACATTTTATAAAATTAAAAAAAAAAAACAATTGTAAATAAAAGGGAAAAAGTGAAGGTGGAGAAGGATAAGAAGGGGGGACCACATGGGGACCAAGATGTGTTGGAGAATTGAAAAGCGGAAACTCAAAGGGATAAACAACTTTGAATGTAGACTTCGTTTGGGCCGACATGTCCAATCATCAACGGATAAGGCCGATAACTTTAAGGGCCCATCTCTATTATTGTATTATTTTTATTATTTATTTTCAATAAATGGATAATAATTTTAATAAATTAATTAAATACTCATCAATTTTCTGTTAATAAAATTATTAATTTAAAATAATAAAGAATTAGATTGAAAGGTTAGGCATATATGCCTAAAATTAATTACAACTAATTATTTAATTCTTTTTTTAAAATAAAGAAAAAAAAAGGCAAAAACCCAACCCAACCTAATTTGTACTTTAAATTAATACATGCAATTTGGTTGGAACAATGAATTTTTTGGGATCATCAAATTTTGGAATATTTTTAAATATTGGGATTATGTCCATCAAAATAAAATAAATAAATAAATAAAAAAAACGGGTCATCAAAAACCTTTCACAAAGAAACCCAACTCGATTAGTTGAATTGAAAGAAATATCCGAGTTGAATNCCAGAAGCATATTCCAAGGAATAAATAATCCACAAACGAAAAAAAAAAGGTGAGAGTCCATGGTAATTACTATAAGGACACCTGCATCTTATCTTTTTCTTCCCTCAAATCGTGTGGCTCAGAACAATAGTTGAAAATCAAGTTTACACCTTCCCAAGCAACCTCCAAATTGTTTTAAAAAATTAAATAAAATAAATAATAAAAGTAGGTGACAGGTTGCTTTCAACGGCCTACAATAATAATTATATTATTATTAATAAAGAAGTAAATTAAAAAAGAAAATAGAAAAATAGAAAAAAGAAAAAAAGAAAAGAACCCCACACTTTCTTTAAATAGTTATTGTCTTCTCAGCTCTCCAGTAACCGACCCTACCCACTCCCATCAAAAGTATAACATATAATTATATGACATTATTACCCTTCCCCTCTCCTTTTTCTCCTTTATTTTATTTTTATTTTTAATTATTTGCCTTCATGCCTTTTCTCCCCCATCTTCTTCTGCACTTAAATAAATTAAATATTTTTCAATGATTTTGAATTTTTAATTCAAATTACAAGTGGCGGAAAAAGGGCAAAACGGTCAAAAACGGCTAAGTAGATGAACTAGAGCTTAAACACGAGGACAAACGGAAACAGAATATCACGCCGTTCTGATGAGTTCATTTACCGTCACGCCCTTCGAGACTCCTTTAATTCTCTTTAACCCCCCACTCTTTCTCTTTATTACGAAACTCCCCCTCTAAAATTTTCTTTATGCCCTTGAAAGATGTGAAAATTCTTCTCAAAATTTGCAGAAACCCCCCTCCGTTTATCTCACCATACCTATTTCTTTATTTTAATAATAATTAAATAAATATATATATTATTTCCTTTTAATTATTTTAATATAAAAGGATTGGAAATGATAGGGGAAATCTGAAGTATTATGAAAGTATTCAACGGAATATATATCATATATATATATTTTTTTATGTTCATATATATTTTATATATATTAAACCTGAAGGTTAAAAAAAATTAAAGAAAAAAAAAAGAAAAAATCCAAAACTTTTTTTTTTTTTTTCTCAAGATTTCTCTTTGAGAAGGGAAGCTAATCCGGTGACTATCTTAGCTCCTTTATCTATGCTCTTTGGCTTGACTGCAGGGGGTTGCCACGGGGAAGCAGTTCCCGCCGGCGGTTTTTTATCGCTGGAGATTGACGTCGACGACGGCGATATGGGATCGGCGGTGAAGGATTCGCTCGGAGCGGATTCCTCGCCGAATATTAACTCGAATTCACCGCAATCGGTGTCGGTTACAAGCGGGTCGTTGTGGATTTGAGGTAAGATTACTTCGGGTTCGGCCTCTGGAGGAGAGTTGGTGACTAAATCGGCGGTTCTAATCGGAGAAGAGAGCCATTTCGCGAGCATGTACTCTGCCTTCCTCCACGGCGGGAAGTGCATTCCTTTCTTCTTCAAGCTCTGCCTGGCCGCTTCCGATACAATGGATACAATTTGTCCGAGACGATCCGATTTTCCGACGAAGACGTACGGCAGTGTCTGGAGAATCGCCTTGTATGTTCCAGTCGAACGGGCGATCTCGAATTCGGACTTGAAATCGATGTCTATAAGTAATCGTTCTCCGTCCACAATCACATCCATGTATTCGTATTCACCTAAAACAGAATCGAAAACGAATTTAAGAAATGAAAATTTGGGATTAATGTAACGGAATTAGGGTTCATAGAAAGTGTGTGTGTACCAGCTGGGAAAGAGGGGGATTTCTCCCATTTGGATTTGCAGATGGAGGAATTGTAACCGAGAGATGAGAGGCCATCAGTTACGATTCTTCGTAAATCGTCTTTCCTTTTATGAACTTTGTTGTGCTTCTCAACAATTTTCGAAGCGTCTGCCAAAAGGTTTCTCTCCGTAACGCTCGCGCAAGGAATTAAACTCTGTAACAAATAGTTGTTTGTCAAATACACTTGCGAAAAGCTCGAATCTCAAAATTTGGAGTTACAGTTAAAAGAGGTAGGAAAATCCAGGTTTTCGAGTGAGGAATTTATGAATGTGAGGCGTTTACCTTGAGTATATCACATGCATCGCCACCGGATGATCCGGAGGTGATCGATTCACCGAAACCCCCAAATACATCGAATTCGTCGTCGGAACTGTCGTTGCTGTTGCCGTTGAAGCAATTGCAGCGATTGCGGCCATACTTCACGGCCACCGGCTGCTTCTCGTTGCTCTCCTCTATAAAATTTTGCACCATTTTATCTAAGCAAACCGAGCTTGGCTCGAACTCAGTTCCTCTGCTAAACTGAGCCGGTTCCCCTACAATCGGTTTCTCTACCGTAGAACTTCTCAGAACGCTCGGAAATGGCCGATCGAAAAGTCGCCTGAGTCGCGATTTGAACAGAGGCTTGGCTGTGTCGGTCCGAACCTGCTCTCTCACCGTCCGAACATCGATATCGATCGGTTGGATCTTCATCGGGAAAGGCATGACCGAGAAGAAACAGAGAAAAATCTCGTCTCCTTCAAGAGATTTCCAGAACACAAAAGACAAAAATAGAACAGTACAGATTTGCTCCGGACGAAAATTTCTACCTACGCCTCCTGAAACTCTGCACTGTGCAGCTCGATTTACAGAGACTGATGACTAACAATGACTGACATTGAAATTCACGGACTCACAATAGGAAAAAATCAGAGAAATAAACTCCAGAAAGTTGCATGTACATTCACAATCTCCCAACTCCAAAACTTCAAACTAAAAAACGAAGTACAAGACAGCTCCAGAATCAATGTTGCCTTTCCACCACTAATCCAATTAAGTGACTCGATACTCAGATTATCCGTGCAGCGATCGAAAAGACAAAGGAAAAACCACCGCAAAAATATATACACAGATCGGAAGAGACGATACCTGCGGAAAAATGCTGGAGCAAGAAGCAAGTATACAGAATAGGGAAAGAAGGGAAATAAGAGAAAGAAAGGGGGTTTTATCTCAGAGACTTTTCGTGGAAAACATGACGACGATGATCGGAGAAGGAAACAGCAAGTCTGGATCTGAAAGGGAGGGAAATCGGAAAATACATCTTCCGCCGGGGAGGTCGCCGGAGAAGATGAGAATTGAGAGAGTGGTTTTGTTCAGTGGTTGTCCAGAAAGGGGCGAGTGTAATGGAGTAGGAGAAAACCGGGCCGGGGAATTTATAAGGAAATAGAAGAAGATGGGTTGCTGAGTGGACATGATATTTGCCACGTGGAGTCCTACATGGCAGTAATTATCCTGAATTGGCAGTTTGCTCGCGTGACAATTATTGCACGTAGTTTTGGTCCATGTAGATGGGCCAGATAGTGCGACGTGTCGCGTGGTTGAAACGGTGGGTAGTTTTTTTTACCCCTTTTTAAAATAATTAATTTAGCCGAGGTGAAAACCATGTGAAATTCCAAAAACACCCCTCCACTAGTATAGAATATCGGGTAGATACCCCTCGTTTTCCGTGGATATCGAAAACCATCGAAAGCGATCGTGGCAAATCACAATTTACCTCAAAAATGTTTTTATTTATTTATTTATATATATTTTTTCTTTTATGGATATGCGAATAAAATAAATAAAAATAAAAATTATTTTTTATTTTTTATTTCATAGGAAGACGTTGAAAAAGCAACTTTTTATAGAGATCTTAATTATTTATTTAATTAAAAATTAATTCTTGTACCGTCTTCTGTTTCGTAATTAATAAAAAAATACTTTGGACAGATTAATTTGTATTTTTTATATAAATTTAAATAATTATTTTATTTTACCATAATTGCAGTTGAAAATGTTTTGTTTTACCATGAATATATTTTTTTTAATATTCGGTTGCAAAGTCATAATATTTTAAAAATCGGGTGAAAATAATTTCGGTTGGCCTACCTCGTCAACCTTTTGAAATAAATGTTTAATTATTTTCTTTGAATAAATAATACCTTAACAATAAGAATGGTGGATTTAATATTATTGTCCGGGGAGAAATGGTTTAAATATATATATATATTATTTTTTGTTGTAGTTATAGTGCTCGAGCAAGAGTTAGCGTGGGAGATCTCACGAGCCTATATTTCAATATGACTGCTGTGAAGCACCACAAAAGCTAAGGAAGCTTTTATGGTAGCTAATTGAAGACCGAGACAATCTCAACATCGGGCGAATCCAATCCGTACTTTTTTCCCGACATTTCCCTTATGACATGGTCACGTGTTACATACTCTTCACTTCTTAAGAGTGACATCTCAACAAACTACACACTAATCATTCCAGCCTGTGTTGTCTCCACTCACATGCATCTTATGAAAATTTCTAGAAAGTGTTCTCTCGCACAGATTTCTTATGATTGATTCACTAAAATAAAAGTTCACATTATTGGTATAAGTAGCAACTCTTAATTCTGGTAAGCATTTATTAGTCCCCCAATCTTTAAAATTGCTCTAATTAAGATGTAATCTTAGTTCATTCACGTACTTCACCGTTACTCGGATGTCATAGTTCGATATTTGAGTTTTACGATATTTGAGTTATTAATATAACATGTAACGTAGATAACTATAATATTTTTAAAATAATTATAAAAAAAAAACCCGACAACATAACCAAATCCAACTTAAAAATAAAATATCGGGATGAGTTCTAAACTCTATTCTGGGTCAACTTGAATTTCGAGTTGGTCCAAAAGATTTTCCAACACAACTCGTGTACGAACTCTCGTGTAACAGAATACATGTTGTGTTCGGAACATTAACATTTTGATCAATAATACATGAAAAAAAATAGACAATATGAATATAATTCAATAAAACGCGTACAATCGACTTAAAAGTTAGACATTTACGTAATCTACGAAGGCTATAGTTTTGGTATGGATTATGCGATGAATTATTAAAGGAACGGATAACGTAATAAAGAACCGCAGGCAGGTCACGGTCATTACATATAGACAGTCAACATTCCTCATGGCCAGGGTCCGACTTATCCGGTCTGCCAACACATGGGTCTGTTCATGGTCCGGTTAGCCTCATTGTTTGGTTCCATAAAAATCAACTTCTAATTCAACATTTTTATTTTCCCCCCAAATTTAATATAATAATGATAAAAACATATTAAAAATTACCCAAATTTTAAAAAAATTCCAACTTTTTTCATAAATTTGTATTTTTCAAAGTTCGACGTGTTGGATTTTATTTCAACTGATTAAGGTATATACGTATATTATTGACCAATTTTGAATGATTTATCAACTGATTAAGATATATATACATATATTATGGGCGAATTTTGAATGATCTGTGCGAGGAAATTGGTGAATTGTGGGTGGTAATGGGGACAAAGGCATTGATGCCACTTTAGTGAACTTCTTTTGATGATGTCTAATGAAATTATTGAATTCTCACTCTTTTCTGAATCTCATCATTCTCTCTTTTTAAAGCTTTTGGGAACATGGGTTTGTCATTAGCTTTTGGACACTTTGAGATGCCTTCAATTTCACAATCTATTTACCTTTTTTTTTTTATGACTTTTAAACCCTAAAAATTAAAAAAAAAAATTAAAAAAAAAAATTTTAAAAAAATAAAAACTGGGTATTTTCCTCCATCTATTTTCCTATAGTGGGTAAGAATTAGAATTATTTTAGGATATTAAAGGCACTACCTTTTTTATATCATACCCCTATTTTCTTTTATAATCTTTTGTACTTTAAATTAACCTTATTCTCTATATATTTACCCAACTAAAGGACCACATAAAAAAACCCACCTTTTTTTTTTCGACTGGTCCAAGTTCAAAAGTCTAGCGTAACACATTTAATTTCCTCGAGCTCCTTTTCATAACCCATATTAATTTTAACTTATTCGTAATATATAAGTGATTAATTTTAATTAACTAATTAATTCGTCTAAGTAATTATTACACAGCTAATTTCAGTAGGTAGCGGTAAAACCTAGGAAACACAATCGTGAAGTGAAATGTTGTCGTTTATTTGGTGTATGTTTATTCTATAGACGAAAAAGTAATCGAATAGATTATAAAATAAATATGGTATGTTGTGGGGAAATGTACAAAATAATGAAAATGAAAGGGTAATAGGTCAATTACAAGTATAAAAAAANTGACAATTGGTTTATGGACCCATGCGAGTGGAAATTTCCCAAATGGAAAGAAGAATTAGAGGGAATAAGATTAAAGTAGATGAGTGTCATTTTCCATTGTTTTAGTGATTTAATTATTGGGCCCAATGGGCCCAATGGGCCTACCAAATGTCGTCTATATTTCATGGTAGATGAGGGGTCAAATCCATGTGGAGACACCCTCAATAATTATATTATTTATGTATGCAAACTAATAATAATAATAATAATGTTATTTTCTACTCAACTAATCATATGTTTTATTTTATGAATTTTTTTACTTTTTAAGCTAATTTTAATCACTTAACTCGACTTATAAAATAATTAATAACTAATTAGTTTTCGTCGACTGGAGTATAATTTTATATTTATTATTCCTAATATATAAGTAAATAATAATTAAAAGGGTCTTTATTTTGATTTTCCCATTAATTTTTTTTTTAATTTAAAAAGAGTACCAAAAATTCCAACCCAATCCAAAATAAAATTAAAAAAAAAACCATTGAAAATGACATGAAAGTTCAAAACGATGACGTTTTCGGAGGATCCCACAAGCCACTCAAGAAGCTACCACCAAATATAGTAAACAATGTCATTTTCCCAAGCAACCACCAAAACCAAATTAATGTGCCAATTGTTTAATCCCATCTATCAATGTCCCATGAATTTTCTCAACCTCTTGCCCTACTTCCCCCTTTACATACATACGTGCGCGTCTACTTTTGAGCATAAGCTCTCATGACTTTGTTTTGGGCTTTCCCGAAATGTCTCATACCAATAGACAGAGTATTCTTTGTTTATAAACCCACGATCATTCCCTAAATTAGTCGACGTGGGACTTACATCATCCAACAGTGAGATCATAGAGAGAACAGTGTCAATGATGACGTTGGATTTCGAAGAGGGGTGGATTGTGAGATCCCACATGGAAAGCTTTTCGTAGGTAAGAAATAATAAAATAAGAATTAAAGGGAAATGGATGAGTATAGGGAGGAAAAAGTGGAAGAAAAAGGAAGAAGCCAAACCCACATGGGGGTGGACCCACTATAACCAAAAAGATTAAATGAAAATGATTTAATGGATTAATTATATATTTAAGATATGGTTTGGGTTAATAAAGATTATGATAAAATGACCATATTCTATAAGCACATCTATGATGGGATTAAAAAGATAATATTCTTTAATCATCACCTATTATATTCTATTCTTGTTGCTAATTATTTGTATGATTTGGATTTAATTAGGGTTTTATGGTAATAACAGTCATTAAATTAATTAATTGGGATTGTGTTGTCTTTGTCAAATGCAACAAGCTTACATCATCCACTATATATATATATATATATATATTTTAAAAAAATTAATTAATTAAAAAGAAAAAGATGATGATGAATGATGAATGATGAAGACATAAAGTTGTTTGATGAGGAAATCTATTTAATGTGTATGAAAAATATAAAATTGAAATGAAATGATGGGTTTGGCTTTGTTCCTACCAATGACAAAATAGCCTCTCTTTTATAAGCCCTTGCCCCGTTTTCGATATACGCAAACGGGCCACTCGGCCCCCACGAGGATTTAAAAGCGGGTCCCGTTAATTTAAATGGCTCAAATTTCGTGTAGGAGTAGATTTTTTTGTGCTAAACGTTACAACGGTTATTCATATGTGACATGACTTTGTTACTGTTCATATGAGATCACCCTGTTGGATGATGAAAGTTCCACATCGGCTAATTTAGGGAATGNCACTTTTCATTGGTATGAGGCCTTTTGAGGAAGCCTAAAGCAAAGCTATGAGAGCTTATGCTCAAAGTGAACAATATCATACAATTGTGGAGAGTCGTGTTCGTCTAACACACCCAACATAGGATTACTCGACTATGATTGAGTTCATTCATATAACTCTAATTTACTCGAGCGTCAGTGTCAGTATGAANCGGGGCTCAAAATGTCACACCCAAACACCTTTTATATTTCAACATCCCACAACTTGCATCCCTAATTCACCATCAAAACTTGGGTCCATTGCATATGAAATGGATGTGATCACTATCTAATTTGTTAATTAGGATTATCCAATCAAATTTAAATAAAATAATTATTAAACGAGAATTAAATAACTGAAAAGCGAAAAAAACAAGTACGATTTTGTTTTCACATTCGTATTCACGTTGAAGGTTCTTCAAAGGTATTACAACATAACTTGTGAAGGGGAAAAAGGGGTTATGATTTCGAGTTTCTTGGAGTGGAAGGAATGAGAAAGAATAAAGAAGAAAACTAAAATAGAAACGACATTAGATTCGAAGAATCTCGTAAATCAAAATGGTAAAGAAAAGGTTGAAAAGCTATAAAGAAATAGAGAGTTCATATGTTAAGACCCGAGTAAAGGAGAGGTACATAAATGAACCGAGACTATATTCGAATAAGAGCGATATTGAGTATACGATGACTAAAAAATGCACAAAGGAAGTTCTCTATGAGTGATGATAAAGCATATTAGAAGAACTTGTATTGGTCTGTGAGAATAATTTTTACTTATAATAATAATAAAAAATATAGAAGCATTTTTATTAATTTAGTTTTTATTTTTTATTATTATTATTATTATTATTTATATATGATTATTCATATAAATTCGGCCTATATTTCATCCAAGTAATTAGCTACAACTGGGCCGGAACAAACGAATCGGGCCCTCCTTTATTGGGCTAGGCCACATCCACATCTAGGCCCAATATGTAAGATTGAGCCCATCAAATAACAGCCCAACCACACAGGATATAATTGAAAAATCAAAAATAAAAAATTATTTATTTTACTTTTGGGAAGGAAAACATTAAAATATTGTTATGTGATTATTAGTGCAAAGAGTTGGTAATGGTGGGATGTACACGTCAGCCGCCACGATGGATCAAATGATCTTTGCTGTCCATCACCTTCGCCGAAGCTCCCTTAACTTGCCGACCAAATATTATCGCTGCCCCCAAAACTTGGAAATTTCATCTCTGAATCGCGATTAGGGTTTTCTCTTCTGCTTCTTGATCGGTTCTTTTGTAAAGCTATTCNGTGCTAAACGTTACAACGGTTATTCATATGTGACATGACTTTGTTACTGTTCATATGAGATCACCCTGTTGGATGATGAAAGTTCCACATCGGCTAATTTAGGGAATGATCATGACGCCTTTTGAGGAAGCCTAAAGCAAAATCATGAGAGCTTATGCTCAAAGTGAACAATATCATACAATTGTGGAGAGTTGTGTTCGTCTAACACACCCAACATAGGATTACTCGACTATGATTGAGTTCATTCATATAACTCTAATTTACTCGAGCGTCAGTGTCAGTATGAAGTGGGAATGGAAGGAAAACAACCCATGAAGTTTGCTTAAGTGTATAACATGAAATGTGGGGCTCAAATGTCACACCCAAACACCTTTTATATTTCAACATCCCACAACTTGCATCCCTAATTCACCATCAAAACTTGATAAGTACCATTTTGTATTCACATTCGTATTCACGTTGAAGGTTCTTCAAAGGTATTACAACATAACTTGTGAAGGGGAAAAAGGGGTTATGATTTCGAGTTTCTTGGAATGGAAGGAATGAGAAAGAATAAAGAAAGAAAACTAAAATAGATACGACATTAGATTCGAAGAATCTCGTAAATCAAAATCGTAAAGAAAAGGTTGAAAAGCCATAAAGAAATAGAGAGTTCATATGTTAAGACCCGAGTAAAGGAGAGGTACATGAATGAACCGAGACTATATTCGAATAAGAGCGATATTGAGTATACGATGACTAAAAAATGCACAAAGGAAGTTCTCTATGAGTGATGATAAAGCATATTAGAAGAACTTGTATTGGTCTGTGAGAATAATTTTTACTTATAATAATAATAAAAAATATAGAAGCATTTTTATTAATTTAGTTTTTATTTTTTATTATTATTATTATTATTATTTATATATGATTATTCATATAAATTCGGCCTATATTTCATCCAAGTAATTAGCTACAACTGGGCCGGAACAAACGAATCGGGCCCTCCTTTATTGGGCTAGGCCACATCCACATCTAGGCCCAATATGTAAGATTGAGCCCATCAAATAACAGCCCAACCACACAGGATATAATTGAAAAATCAAAAATAAAAAATTATTTATTTTACTTTTGGGAAGGAAAACATTAAAATATTGTTATGTGATTATTAGTGCAAAGAGTTGGTAATGGTGGGATGTACACGTCAGCCGCCACGATGGATCAAATGATCTTTGCTGTCCATCACCTTCGCCGAAGCTCCCTTCAACTTGCCGACCAAATATTATCGCTGCCCCCAAAACTTGGAAATTTCATCTCTGAATCGCGATTAGGGTTTTCTCTTCTGCTTCTTGATCGGTTCTTTTGTAAAGCTATTGTACTTCGCGCTTCGATATCCGATTTCCCGCTTCGATTAATTCAGGTTCGGTAAGTGTCTATTCATTTTTAGCGCTTTACGTTATTTGAAACAATTCGGATCTGGATCTGTGATTTGTCGTTCGTCCGATTGGATTTAGTAGGTTTTCTTTTCTAGGTGATTATTCTTCTGTTTAGCTATGAAATTCCATGTTGCTGTTGATGAGGAATTTATGTTTTCTTCACTTTTAGGGCATTTAGGCGATTTTGGGATACGATGGGGGCTTTCATTTCGAGATTCTGGTTCATGTTATTTCCGGCAAAAGAATACAAAATCGTGGTCGTTGGGTTGGATAATGCCGGAAAGACGACGACTCTTTACAAATTGCACTTGGGAGAGGTTGTTACTACACATCCTACGGTTGGAAGCAATGTTGAAGAGCTCGTGTACAAGAATATCCGATTCGAGGTACAGTCGATCTATCAATTTACTCCTATTTTGCCGTCTATTTGTTTTATCCTCTATGATCGCTAGTTGAGGATTGTTGTGAGTGAATTCCAAATTGACTAATTTAAGGAAGGAGGATGGATTTATAAGTTAGGAATACATCTTCATCTGTATGAGGCCTTTTTTGGGAAGCTCAAAGCAAAGCTATGAGAGCTTATGTTTAGAATGGACAATATCATACCAAATCATGCCCTTGACTTAGTCTTGTCAATAGAATCCTCAAATGTCGAACAAAGAAGTTGTGAGCCTCGAAGTAGTAGTCAAAAGTGATTCAAGTGTCGAATAAAGGGTGTACTTTGTTCGAGAACTCTAGAGAAGGAGTCGAGGTTCAATGAAGAGGAAGTTCTTCAAAGACCCTATGTTATACTTTGTTCGAGAGGAGGATTGTTGAGGATTGTTGGGAGTGAGTCCCACATTGGCTAATTTTGGGGGAAGGATCATAGGTTTATAAGTAAGTAATACATCTCCATTGGTCTAAGGTTTTTTGGAAAAGCCGAAAGCAAAGCCATGAGAGGTTATGCTCATACCATTGTGGAGATTTGTGATTCCTTACCTGACTTCTACTCTGTTGTTCATTATCTTCAATCGACAGGGGTTCTTTTCCTCGATCGATTCCGTTCTAGTTTTCTATTCGTCCAGTGTTGGCTTGTGGGGTTTTGCACTGGGATCTTTGAGATCTTTGGATGTTCCGGCCTGTTGGTGTAGAGTTGTCACTTGATTTTGTGAGTCAGTGTCTTTATAGCATTTAACTGGTAACTTCTCAAAATATTACAAAATGTTGGGCTGATTTGCTTTGTGATTTGAGTATGGTTTCCTCTATATTTGGCTTGTTTATTCGCCTAACAAGGAAATTGAAAGCAGAGTAATTGTTGGAAAAGCATATACAATCCAGTTATATTGAAAACTTTGCACAAAACCCATCTCTGTTCTTCATTTTGTAAGGCGAAGCTGAACAGCTAAAACCTGTGTTGTTTTGGCTTTGTTTTCTGTAGGTATGGGATCTCGGTGGTCAAGAGAGGCTTAGGACATCATGGGCAACATATTACCGTGGAACTCATGCTGTGATTGCGGTGATAGACAGCACAGATAGAGCAAGAATCAGCATTATGAAGGACGAGCTCTTCAGACTACTCGGTCACGATGATCTTCAGCAATCTGTGGTGCTGGTTTTTGCAAACAAACAGGATCTTAAGGATGCCATGACTCCGGTCGAAATCACCGATGCTCTTTCGCTTCACAGCATCAAGAATCACGACTGGCACATCCAAGCCTGCTCTGCCCTCACCGGAGATGGTCTATACGATGGTCTTGGGTGGATTGCTCAGCAAGTTACCGGTAAAACGCCGAGTTGACAAGGTAGTCGCTGCTTGTGGGATTCATTCTTACATGTAATCTTGTGGTTATACCCCCTTTCAATTCCATTTTGATTTCAGAAAGTTGTGTACTAAGTTAACAAAAAATAGATCAATATAAAAGAATTTGAATCGTTCGGGCTCTCGAACCATCGATCCCGCTTATCGGGCGGTGAGTTATGGCAAAAACCAAGCCAAAATGAATCTGAATGAGCAAATGGGAAATGAATAAGTCTAGAACAGAACAGAGAAAGAACAAGAGCCACCTCTAGAAATCTAGCCTCTTGCTCGAGCCGCTTCATTTCCATCAGCAACGTATGTTTTTCAATATTTTCAACTCAGTTCTTGTCAATATTTGTGTCTCTTTCTCCTTCCAAATCTTTGGTTTAAATTCATTTTTTCTAATTTTATTGTTATTTTAAGAAAGCAACACAAAATTTTCTTAAAATTCGTTCGTTTTAATGAAAATAAAATTCTAACTTAAAAGACCAATGTTGGAATTATATAGTTTAGAAAACATCATAATTTTAAAATTTTTTAGAGTTTGATTTAATAAATTTTATTTTCCTCGCAATAACAATTAAATTTATTATAGAGTGAACAAGTAAAAAGAAGATTGTTACGGTACCCTTGTTTTTCCAAGGTAAATTAGCTGATTTGATGGATGTAGATATCCCACATCGGAAAATGTGGGATAACTATAATAATATTTAAACCTAAATATGAAGGCATTAGGTCACGACCTTACTTGAACAGGATCTGTTCTATAGGTTGTACAACTGTGTCCTTGAGTTCTAAGGAGACAAGAACCATAATCTGGTGGATGAACCACTGCCCTGCGGCTAGAGCGTGATTAACAGTCCAACGATCCATTGGATCTGCGGCTGTAGATGATCGTTCTCAGCAAGGCTTCGCCCTAGCTTGGATGGTCGCAAGGCGGTCTGACAGATTAACCAAACTTTTTTTTCTTTGAGCTCTCGTTTCCTTTTTGAATCTGTGTTGAACATTATGCCTGAAATCTAAAGATTTGTTGGTTTGGCAGTGGATTCAATTTGGGTATGTCCGCTCTCTTCTTCTTCTGCGTTGTTTGAACTCTGATGAGAGAGATTTGGGATCGATTTCAGTTTCAATTACTATATCAAATCATGTCTATCTTTACTGTTAACCAAGATGCAGAGTAATGAGAAAAGTGGACAATGTCCAGTTCATGCCGCTTACCTGTTTGTTGAAATGCCTCACAGACCTGCAATTGGTTTCTTTTAATGGTAAAATTGAAAGGAAAGGCAAGGGGATCTAGGCTGAAGGTCGATTCGACCGATGTTTAGAACACTCTAACTTGCTCTCAATGGAGGCTGTTGAAACCTTCCGCTTCTGCTTTTACTTCAACCCAATGGAGGGTGCTGTGCTGTCGCTGAAACTGCAGAATGAAGGATATCATAAAAATTGATTTTGCTCATAGATGGCGACACGTGTGAGTATAAACGGCAAGGCAAGGGTTCCCGCATTTTAGAGCTTCACACGTGTAAGCACAACCTGCCAAGTGTCACCACACGTGTCACCTACTCACTCATTCCCTCTTCCTCCTCCTCTGTTACCAAAGCCCGAACCGTTCCACAAGAGATCTTCATTGCCGTGAAAATGTCCTGCACCTCACCCTTCTCTTTCACTCTCATGAGGAAAACGCTTCCCATTTATTATTCTTCGTCTTCTCCTTCTTCGTTCCTTTCCCATGGCGAATTCCTCCCGTTTAAAAACTCTGCGCCTCTCTCGCGTTTTCTGCTTGTCGGGGACTCGCCGGAGTTTCCCCAAAAGAGCCCCATTCCGGAGCCTTCTGTCCCCCTCGAAGTTCCTCAAATTTCGATTTCTCCAGCGATTGACCCGATCACTCCGCCAGAGCTTCCGCCAATAACTCCCGGGCCGGATTTTCCTGGATTACCGTCTCCCTTGCCTCCCGGACCCGACTTACCAGTTCCGCCGGTTCCATCCCCTCCAGGCATCGACGTACCCATACCACCCCATAAGCCTCCAGATATAGAGCCGCCAAGGCCTGGGTCGCCGGTGCCAGAACCGGACATATTACCGCCGCCGCCACCGGAGTTTCCGCCACCGAGGCCTCCCGGTCCGGAGATATTGACGTCACCGTCTTCCCCTGATATTCCTCCGGTAGCTATGTTTTGATGTGGATGGTTATGATTCTTCAAGTTGTAATCCGTCAGTTCTTAAATTACAAGTTTAAGTCCTCAAATGTTTTTTTTTTTTTTATACCTGAAATCACTGGTTGGTTGGTTGGTTGTATCATGCGACCGTGAAGAGTCGAGTTCGTCTAACAGGTATCAAAGTTATGCCATAAACTTAGTCGTACAATAGATTGGTAAATCCTCAAATGTCGAACAAAGGATTCAAAAGAAAAAGGAGTCGAGCCTCTTCGAACGCAGTAAAAAATGACTAGGATTCCAAAGGAGTCGAGCCTCGATTAAAGGGAGGCAATCGTTGATCTAACACCATTGATCAAGCCTCCTCGAAGGCAGTAAAAAATGACTAGGATTCTAAAGGGGTCGAGCCTCGATTAAAGGGAGGCATATTTTGTTCAAGGGGATCGTTGATCCCACGCCATTGAGGACTTCCTCCTCGATTAAAGGGAGGCATACTTTGTTCAAGGGTATCGTTGATCCCACACCATTGGGGCCTTTTGGGGAAGTCCATGGGGGAAGAATCCTGTTCGTCTAACTGGTTTGTGGGTCGGTTTGAGGGGGAAAAGGGTCGGAGGTTTTGATTTACCATTTTAATTAATTAATTTATTTTATTTTTAATATACTTAATTGATTACCAAAAATAATTCAATTAAAATAAATTAATAGCAATTCATTTAAATATATATGTAATTCATTTCTACAAATAAAAGTTAATTAAATGAATGTATTACTTATTTATTAAACTATTCATTAATTAGTTGATTATGGTTGGTTAATGTGGAGGGGCACTTTCGACCATGGATTATTTATAATCCTCGGATTAGCATATTTAAAATTAAATTTCAACTCCATTATAATTTGATTATTTTTTATGGTTCAAAATAGGTTATAATGTATGATAATTATAAAATTATAAATTTTTATTAAAAGCATTTATTTGAGGATAATCTTAAGATTATTGTTTTTAATTGCACGACTACTTATTTAAAATATTAAACATTATAATAAAATATCTGATAATACTAATGTAAATAAAATATAAATGTTATTTATTTATATGAAATTACACGGCATCTTCTCCTTCTTCAGGTATATATATATATATATAATGTAATTGTCGTCGTAAAGTTTTAACACGCAAAGACCAAAAAGAAATAATAATAATAATAATTATGTCCCAACCAAAGCTTGATTTTAGGGTTTTGAATTGAAAGCCAATTCCCCATTTCCACGTCTTCCTTTTTGAACCTCTCCCACGTGTACACGTGTTAATTCCTCTCCTCGAGATGAGAAAGCCTCGTTCAATTTAATTTATGATATGGTTGAATATATACGAACACGACTCTCCACAATGATATGATATTGTCCACTTTGAGCATAAGCTCTCATGTTTTTGCTTCGGGCTTCTACTCTCGTGGTTTTGTTCTGGGATTTTCATCGTTGAACGATATTTATATATTTTTTATATGAAAAAATTGGAGACGGGGGAGAATTGGGCATGGATTTGGAGCAAGACTTTTATTAGGTCAAACAGAGTACAAGTTGCTAAAGTTTGTCCATTATGTCAAGTTGGTGGGAGACTTTGGAAGGGAAATTCTTCTCTACAAAATAACCTAAGTTTGACTCATTAATATTAGCTTTTAAGTTCTTTTTAAAATTAAATACACTTCAGATTCCGCCATTCCCAACTCACCCCTGTTTTTTTTTTTTTTTTTTTTTTTTTTTTTTTTTTTTTTNTGTTTGTTTCCCGAGAAAATCCTCTGTTCGAAGAAAGAAAAAAAACATGGCGGAAGTACTGAGTGAAGAACAGATCGTGGAGTTTAAGGAAGCATTTTGTCTCTTCGACAAAGACGGCGATGGTGAGTGCCCTTTCTTTCTCCTCCGATTTCCTTTTCCGAAATTAACGTTGTTTCTTAGGTTGCATTACGATTGAGGAACTGGCGACGGTGATCCGGTCGTTGGATCAGAATCCGACGGAGGAGGAGCTGCTGGATATGATCAAGGAGGTGGACACCGATTGTAATGGAACTATCGAATTCTCTGAGTTTCTCAATTTGATGGCCAAGAAAATCAAGGTTTGAGACCACACGACCAAACTAACGAATTCACGACATGTCGTTCCGACAATTTCGAAGTCAAAATGTTTGAATCTTGATTCTGTTTTTGAACAGGAAACTGATGCAGAAGAAGAACTTAAAGAGGCTTTCAAAGTGTTCGATAAAGATCAAAATGGTTTCATCTCAGCTACTGAGGTCAATTTTCTTCTCCCTTTTGATACCACTCTCCACAATAGTATGATATTGTCCACTTTGAGCATGAGCTGAGCTCTAGACCTCGTACCATTGGAGAGAGCATTCTTTGTTTATAAACCTATGATCATTCCCTAAATTAGGCGACATGAGACTTTCATCATCTAACACCTCCTCTCGAACAAAGTGTGCAAGGCTCGACTCCTTTGGAGTCTTAGTCATTTTTTACTGCCTTCGAAGAGGCAAGGAGTCTTAGTCATAGTCATTTTTTACTGCCTTCGAAGAGGCTTGACTCCTTTTCCTTTCCAGATTGGTGTTTTTTACTACCTTCGAAGAGGCTTGACTCCGTTTCCTTGCGACATGAGACTTTCATCATCTAACACCTCCCCTTGAACAAAGTGCGCAAGGCTCGACTCCTTTGGAGTCTTAGTCACTTTTTACTGCCTTCGAAGAGGCAAGGAGTCTTAGTCATAGTCATTTTTTACTGCCTTCGAAGAGGCTTGACTCCTTTATCTTTCCAGATTGGTGTTTTTTACTACCTTCGAAGAGGCTTGACTCCGTTTCCTTGCGACATGAGACTTTCATCATCTAACACCTCCCCTTGAACAAAGTGCGCAAGGCTCGACTCCTTTGGAGTCTTAGTCACTTTTTACTGCCTTCGAAGAGGCAAGGAGTCTTAGTCATAGTCATTTTTTACTGCCTTCGAAGAGGCTTGACTCCTTTATCTTTCCAGATTGGTATTTTTTACTGCCTTCGAAGAGGCTCGACTCCTTTTTTTTTTTCCAGATTGGTGCGAGAAAGTTTAGGGCCTAACTTTGATATCATGATAGACGAACACGACTCTCCACAATGGTATGATATTGTCCACTTTGAGCATGGGCTCTCGTGGCTTTGTTTTAGACTTTCCCAAAAATCCTCATACTAATGGAGGAAGTATTATTTGTTTATAAACTCCTAAATTAGCAGATGTGGACTTTCTTCATCTAACACCCTTCACAAGTTTCCCACATTTTCTTTCTTATTTTCTCTCCTCCCAAACACTCATTTTAAAAAAATTATAATTAAAATTTCATATAGTTTAAAGATTTTCAGTGGAAAATCTAACGGCTGAAATTTGTTTAATTTAATGATGTGCAGCTGAGGCACGTGATGATCAATCTCGGGGAGAAGCTAACAGATGAAGAAGTGAAGCAGATGATCGAAGAAGCCGATCTGGACGGTGATGGTCAAGTCAATTTCGATGAATTCGTCAAGATGATGATGACCGTTGGATGATGATTAAAACTAGCCTTTCATCAACGGACCAAAAACCTTACTCCAATTCATTTATTTTCATACAATTTAATTTATTTCCTGTTTTTTTCTTTTTAAATAGTTATTAATTTATGGTATTTTCCTTTTGTTTTGATCCCTAAGTTCATGAAATTTATTTTTGGTAGATATAATAATAAAAGTCTAAATATAAAATATGGTCTACAATTTTTTTTTTCAATTTTTAATTGGGTCGTCAAATTAAAAAATAAAAAAAATAATATATATATATATCAATTTTGTCCTCCTATGAAAGTTTGTTAACAAAAGAAGTTTTCTAAAAAAGCTGATGTGACATTATTTATTAATATTTAGATAAGTTAATATACTACTAGATGCTAATTCTCGTATTAAAATTTCTACTTATGAATTAATAAAAATAAATTATTTTAATAACATTAATAAAATACAAATTAGCTTAATATTAACATTTTAACTCGAAAATAACTCTATCTACGTTATATCTCAAACTACAAAGTTAAAAATGGGATTTCCGCGGAGTTAAAAAGATAATTAATTTTAATTAATTAAAGAATGTATTAATTATGGATTTTGGATGTTGAAAGTTAAATTAAATAATTTGAGCGTTAAAATATCATTTTCGTCTCGATATTTTATATTAAAAAATATAGACTTCTATTATTTTTTTTTCAAGATGTTTATAATATGTATTTTTTTAGGGTAATAATTACATCATAATAAATATTAAAAGGGTATTTGGTGAATATTGACTTTGACCATGCCTTGTTGGACCATCCAAATATCCAATCCAATCAGCTTCAAGACGCGTGTTGTTGAGAATTAAATTTATTTGATTTATTTTTATCACCTTCTCCTCCACGTATTGATTTATTAATTTCATTAAATAATGTTTATTCTAAACTATATTTGGCTATAATTTAATTAAATAAAACATTATATTTAATAAATTATGTATTGCATTCACAAACAAATCCAAATAAGAAAAAGAATTAAATGCAAATTTAAACCACAAGATGAGATGATGACCTGTAAATTTGGCGGGAAGAGAAGTGTACGGACGGTGCGAACAAACTTGTAGAACCGTAGCAGGAAGGGAAGAAAACCGGTGAAAACCACTCAGAAATTTGAATTCGAGAGAAAATCCGATCAATTGATTGCAGTAGCACAGCAGATGCAGGTTCCGAAGATTAGGGATTTGCTTCTGCGCTTCCCTTTTCGAATCGGCGATGGCGGTGGTAAGTCTTTGTCTGCGTTTTTTGTGGCGCCTAATTTATGTTGATTGATTGCGGTGGATTCCATCTCCGATTCTTCTTTTTCTTTTGCGAATCCTGGGAATGAAGGTCTCGATTTCTCTGATTCGCTTCTTCCTAACTTTACAACTCGCTTCTCCGTTGGATTTGGGAAGCTAATCTCCTGCAGATTTTGTAAGTCTTCGATTGTCTTGATCTGGTATAACAATGGAATTTTCTCTGTTTCTACTGCCTTTCCTTCGCTTTGGATATCTATATTGAAGCTAGGCGATTTACGCATTTCGATATCAGCGACTGAATTGTCGGAATTTGATTCGTTGCTTGTTCTTCCTGGAGATTCTTGATTTTCCTCTCTGAATGTTGAGAGCGGAAGCGTTGTTACATTCTGTTCGTCGATCGGATTTGTCGATGGTTTAGTTTCTGTGAATGTTGCTGAAGCTGTTTGTATATAATGTGGAGAGTCTGAGGAATTTTTCTTGGATTTTTCAGATGTTTTTTCGGTTATTTGCCTCAGTGTTGAGATTGATTCATCTGTACTTTCTCCAGTTTGAAATGTGATCGAAGCTTCCTTTTGATGGCTTTGAGGTTGAAGCCCTAAAAGAGGTTCAAATAAGTTTTCCTCTGGTTCTCGTCTTTCCCCTTCATGTCCAACGTTTGTTGAAATTTCCGTTGTCTCTCCCATCCCCTCATTCTTATGCTTGTAATCTCCAATAGATGAATTTAAAACTTCCATAATTTGTTCAGAAATTTCCAGATATTCTTCATCTGAATCCTCGCAATCTTCTCCAGGAGTCTCGTTCTGGTTTCTGACAACAGATTCAGAAGCTGCATTTTCCTCGGAGTGCGACCTAATCGTGTTAAATTCCTCTTGGACCTCATTTGAAATCTTAGATTGAGTTGGAAGATTGTCTTGAACGATTGTTTCAGTTCCCTGTTCTTCTCTTAATTGGGTTTCTTCTTTCAAAACTGTGCATCTGTTTTCAACCTCGGGAACTTGCATGCATGACTTCGGTAATTCTATCACCAGACTCTCTTCTGGTTGTGAACATGAAGTNTGGGAACTTGCATGCATGACTTCCGTAATTCTATCACCAGACTCTCTTCTGGTTGTGAACATGAAGTATTATGACCGATCAAATCTATCGCAGTTTCTTCATCTTTAGTATCGACAATTGTAGTTGTTGGCATTGTATTTTCATGGCATGACCTTGGCTCTATTATATCACAGTTCTTCTTCTCCATATCTGTCTTTGCCTCTGCGCCGAAAGAATCCACGTTAGATAATTTTTCTGTGCACATGAAGTGATCATTCTCCTCAGTATGTTCCAAACTAGAGCCGAAACAGTACTTGATTTCTTGTGAGGATCCATCAGCACTTGATCCCGCCAACGATTCTGCCTTGGTTTCAGGCAATTCATGATGAATAGACTTAAGATCTGAATTCTTTTCAGATTTTGGATCGTCCAATACATGTAACGTCTTGACATGGTAGCCTTCTCCCCTCTCTGCACCATTCTCCTCATCTGTATCTCGATGAGTATCAATAACTTGATCAGCATCGAAATCTGAGGTCTTTCTTAATTTTGGATCTTCTAATGCTTGTGCTATCATGTCGAAGTTGGAAACTTTTTCCTTCAGTCCATCAACTTCCTTATCAGTATCTTGATTAGTATCAATAACTTGATCAGCATCAAAATTTGAAGTCGTTTCAGATTTTGGATCTTCTGGTGCTTGTTTTATCGTGTCAAAGTTGGAATCTTTTCCTCTTGCTCCATCATTTTCATTGTGTTTTTCTTGATCATTATCAATAACTTGATCAGCAACAAAATCTGAAAAGTTTTCAGATTGTGAGTCTTCTGATGCTTGTGTCATCGTATTGCAGTTTGAACCTTTGATCCTCTCAATATCACCTTTTTCTTGATCATTATCAATTACTTGATCAGCAACAAAATCTGAAACGTTTTCAGATTTTGGGTCTTCTGATGCTTGTGTCATCGTATTGCAGTTTGAACCTTTGATCCTCTCAATATCACCTTTTTCTTGATCATTATCAATAACTTGCTCAGCAACAAAATCTGAAAACTTTTCAGATTTTGGGTCTTCTGATGCTTGTGTCATCGTATGGCAGTTTGAACCCTTGACCCTCTCAATATCACCTTCCTTTTCTGTATCTCGATCAGTATCAAGAACTTGATCAACATCAAAATCTGTTGCTTTTTCAGATTTTGGATCTAAGTTGGAACCTTTGCCCCTCTCTCTATCATCTTCCTTATCTGCATCTCGATCAGTATCAATAACTTGATCAGCATCAAAATCAGAAATCTTTTCAGATTTTGGATCTTCTGATGCCTGTGTTATCATGTCGAAGTTTGAACCTTTTCCCCTCACTCCATTTTCCTTATCAATATCTCGGTCAATACCAAGAACTCGATCCATATTGGTGGTTTCTTCTGAATCTGCCATGGCACATTCTGCTGAATGGTAAGTGTTGTTCAAACTCAATCCCAAAGCATCCTTGCATTCTTCTGGAAACTTGTTGCTATCTTCTATGAAAGATTCGGCTTTAATGTTGAGCAATTCATGCTGAGTACTTTTGAAATCTGAAGTCTTTTCAGGTTTCGGCTCATCTAATGCTAGTATTGTTGTGTTCAAATTGGAAACTCCCTCCCCTTCTTCCTCTGTTTCAATTTGGAGCAGACAAAACGATTGATTAGATGCTATGAAGTTTACTAGTACTACATACAATTAAATTACAGAAGTAAGGGAACTTCTGCTGACCTTCCTGATTTGAAGCCTGCTTTTCATGCTCATGCTCATTTCCATCCGATCTATTCTCTTCCGAATCAAACTCCTTTGTTTTATCCTCTTTAGAGTTGGCCTGGACTTCGTTGTCCTCTTTAGTTCTGTCTGGTAGCTTTTCAGAAACCACATGAAACTCTGCCGTATTACATTCTTTATTTTTTTCTTCCTCTGCATAAATATATAGGGACAGTAGGTTGGATAAGACTCTAGAATACTTGAATTTATCTATAACAGAGATGTTAAAATTCTGTGCAGACCTTTCTCAATGACATGGTGATTTCCATTTAGTTTATCTGCACCATCAGAACCTGGCCTAGCCTCTTTTTGGCTGAAGTCTGCAACTTCATCCGCTTTGACTTCGTTGGCCCCACCTTCCAGTAAAGATTTTTCTGGACCTTCAGTTCTTGCCTGTTCTTCCTCTGCATCAATAGAACAGAAAACACGATTATACATGTCGTAAACTAGTCTTACCGAGGCTATTCAGACTTCAAAATTACCTCTAAATTCAGATGTGTTATTGTTTCCCATCTCATTTCCCATATTCAACTCAACAAATCCTGCTATTAAGGGGTTTAATACACAACACTCACAATTCTATAACTGACAAGCTGAATAAAATCGGAATTAAAGGGGGCTTCTATACTTCAAACTTCCTTACCATTGTGATGATCATGATGATATTTGACAGCTTGATCTGTTGTAGACAGCTAGGTTGTTGACACAAGATTAAACAATTTCAGAAATATTGCTTAGAACATAAGCTCTAAATGAGTAATCTGTCAGCCGAACTCTTTCAACCTCTCATTCCTCTCTGACACTGGTTCAGCTTTATAGCTTTCAAGATTTTGTTTAGTACATAAAGTTTGACAATCTTCCACTCAAATGAGCGCTAATGATCTGTCGTTATGATTGTGCTTTTGCAACTAAAATTTCTAGACTGTTTTCAGTATTTGTTGGAAAAGGCTGTTGTAGTGGTAACCTTAAAGCAGGGGTACATCCAAACTGGACATCACTGGAGCTGCCATTTCTGGGGTAAAGCGCCTTCTTGCTGTGTTTTTCATTAACAAATTCAATCCCCCCCCTATGTACTTTTCATCATTTTCACTATTTTTAAAGGGAATGGGTCGGCTAACTAGACTTGCAATTGCTATATTATTGCATTGTCATCATTCTGTGATGACATCTGTAGATGAACTGCACTCCTCAAAATTGTTTAGAGATAGATAGTCTTGATTACAAACTAATAAGTTATGAGTCCCTTTGATTAAAGTTAGAGCTTAACTGATATAATCATTCTCGGCTGGAATTTTTTTTTTCTTGTCGAACAGGTGGGCCGATTGATCAACATTTCTTGAGCTTTAATCTTGTTGGTGGTTGATGCAAGGTGGCTGAACTCCATTATTTGGGAGGACGAGTTCATCATATCAGTAATTTGGTATGTAAGTTCTCTACCTGTCTATTGCACCTTTAAGAGTTAAATAATTGGGCTGTTCTGCTTTTTCCTCATTAACAAAATCAAAAGATAATGGTGGGGGATACCCACTAATCGCTTTTCCGGCAAACAATTGATGAAGGAAATGAATATACGCATTGGGACCGTACATCTGCCCATTTGTTTCTGTTACAGTGTAGTTTTCGAACTTCAAATTTGATTAATTATTGTTGATGATTTAATGATTACAAAAATAAAATAGTTAGAAAATTATTTGATCCATCAAAATTTACCTTTAATAATTTATTTGTTAATGACATACCATCGGCTACTTTTGTAATTATTTTATGTTTTTTGGCTTTAATAAATTTACTTCTCTTCTTTTTTAATTTTAAAAACAAAATCTGTTTGTTTACTCATCCTGTCTATTTTCATTTTTCTTATGAACACATTACAATTTTTAATTAAATTTCAAAAACAAAAATTCTATTAGATTTCAAAACAATTTAAAACACATGTAAAAAAACAAATAAGCTTATGGGTGGATCATAGGTTAAAGTAGTATTTATAGGCTAAGTTCTGGAACCAAAAAAATATCTGGGAACAAAATTAAGAACCTACGACTGTTTTTTTTTTTATTTTTTTTATTTTTATTTTAAAACAAAATAATTTGCAATAGCTATATGGGAATTAAAATCCAACCTTAAACATCCCATCTATTGATTTCCATTGGTACATCAGTAACAATGCTCACTAGTCTCTATCACTACTCTGTGGGGATTCGAAACAATACCATCATCTATAAAACTCGCGAAGGGATTCTATTAGCATAATATAGTGAAAGTTGTTTAACCTGAAAATCAAATCCATAATCAAGCCCATCTCCTTTATAGAACTCAACATAAAGAACACTAGTACACAAGCTGCAGAGTCTTGTACCAAATCCAAAGATGCGATGAGGGCATCTATAATTTACAAAGAGAGGCAAATTATGTTTTGCTTCAGTTCCATCCATCTCTTGGTCTTATTCATATGTTCAAATTGCTAATATACTTTTTTCTGATACAGCAGGCTATGCCAGAACAGCTTCAGGTTCAGCCAGTCTGCCACTGCTTGCAGGTACCAAACTGTCATAATATTCAACTAACACCTTCCATCCACCTGGGCACATAAACCCTTCTGGTGGATTCTCTTTGTTCTTCGCTAGTGTTCTCATCTGCATCATCCAAGTAATATGTTTTTTCATTATACAACCAATGGTGCTAACATATATATTTAGTCCTCACTGTTAATTCTCCAGTCAACTGGCAACTAATATGGCGCCATGTGGGAGCTGACATGGCACACATTAATATACTCAATGGTTGCCATGTATGAAAACCAAGGTGACAGTCATGTCACTTGTATATGGTGCCTTGCCAACCGCACCCATCTTTCCCGTGACGCCATATTAATGTTTTATCGATTTAATTGGATAGTTGATGTTTGAGATTAAATTCATGTTGTTAGAAATCACGACTCTCCACAACGGTATGATATTGTCCACTTTGAGCATAAGCTCTCATGGCTTTGCTTTGGGCTTCCCCAAAAGGCCTCATACCAATGAAGATGATATTCCTTACTTATAAACCCATGATCTTCCACTATATTAACCAATGTGGGACTCACTCCCAATAATCCTCAACACATGTGAATGAGCATAGCTCAATTAGTTTAGCATACACTCTGGATTAAAAGGTTAAAAGGTTAGAGATTTGAATCTCTCACTCCACACTCCACTATATACTATAAATAAAGGTAGAAGACAATGATTAGAATTATGATGAAAGCAGGCAATTACCTTGGTGCCGGATATGAATAGGAAATCCTGAGCTCTAGAGGGGTCGAAGAAAGCCATTTTGCCCTGAGTTTTATCATAAGCAGCAACCTGAAAGTGCAATAAAATAGATGAGCGGCTCTTCGACTTAAGTGATAATCTACCAAGTTTGGTCCAGAGCATTCTATATAGACTTACTCTGAAGGGAAGGATGTTCAGCCGCTCTAGTCCAGGTGCCATGCTCAAGACTTTCTTCCCATGGTCAGCATCATATAAATCCCTTTTCTTAGTAGGATGACCCATTCCAGCTGGGTCGCGTCCAACAATGTAAAAGTTGGCTCCTGCATTGATTCTTGCCTTTGCATGCCACTGCACCTCAGTTGGCCCTGCATAGTGCATAGGAGATGGAAATATGGAGACGACCGTTGTCTCTGGATCAAGAACACCATCCTCAAGGACCTGGTAGAATTAGTGCAGATCAAAAAATTTAGAACTTTCCATGGACAATCAATAAATAGAGTAGGAAAGATGGTTCAAAATTAGGCACCTTCTCATGTTGCTTCATTCGCCAACCTAGTGGAACATCATCTGCCTTGGTGTAGCCACCCAAAGGATGAAGCAACAAAACGGGGTTCTTGTACCCCATTTCAAGCAGTCGACGGCGGGTATCCGTCATTAGTAATGCATGCCCATTATGTACTGGATTTCGAAGTTGGAATGCAAACACTGCATCTGCATTTCGCCGGGTAAATTCCTCCCGTAGTTCTGCAGGTGACTGTCGGAAACGGTCAAGCCCATCATGGTACTTGATTGGTTCTATAACCTCTAAGTCACCTCCTATCAGCCAGTTACCAGCATTGGTTATGGCTTGATCAACGTAAGGGAGCCCGGGAGCAGTGGTGCCCCAGGTTCTTGCTATCCTTTCTTCTTTTGGGTGCTTGTAGATCTCAATACTGATACATCCAACAAGGAAATTAGAAGACTAATTAGATGGTATGAAATGATTTCAGCAGGCAAGTAACTGCTACTATTAGAATTAGCATGCATCTTGTCAATGGATTATAACAATTGGGCCTCCAGGAAAGTGAACGTTTGTCAAAATCTTCACCATGCCATTATTGATATGATCCCAAATAGACAAAAGATGTGAAATCCAATCCAATCCAAACAGAGATAAATCACAATTGGAGCCCATGCAAGATGAATCATCCAAGTTTTGGATTTTCTACGACATAAAGATATTCTAGACTAGCACTTACTATTTCTCATAGGCATGAATTAAGAGGTGTCTTAACTCTCAACTAGGCTGTCTCTGTTAGGAGATCTCGCTCAACAAGCTACACTACTGACCTCCTAGGGAACTAGAAACCGAGAGGAAAAAAGCAAGAAACTTTATGGATATACTATTTTCTTTTGCAGACAGAAACAGAAGAGAAAAGAAATAAAATTATGAATTCCTCGAACAATACATGGAATAGAGATAGGTTCGTCAAGAACAAAGCCACACAATGGCTTCACCAGATCATAGCGTAGAGATAGATTCATCATGTCCCAATCAGAACCACAAACTTGAGAAATGAAAAGCAACAGAAAAGTGAGAGAAAATCTTACTCCTTCATAATAGCGATGGGGTTGTTGTTGGCGTCAAAGAGAGCCACACTGGTGGAGTCGCCGATGTGGTGCTTTTGGGCATCGTCAATGGCCAAGACAATGGGCACTGACATGTTCGCCACAGACCCATCTGGAAGCCTGAGCGAATTGAAATGAAGCGTTTGGAGGAACTCGGATTCTCTCATGAATCCGGTAAGAGGACTGGCCCATCCTTCGCTGAGCACATGAACCCATTGAATATCTATGCTCGAAAGGGAGATCCTCGGCAAGGATAAGGCCTCCTTCTTCTTCAAACCCCTCAGAGGCTCCTCAACCAGAAGCTCCACCAGCCTTCCGCCGTCTGGTTCGATCAAACCGGCGGAAACCCGGAGCCGGAGATTGGCCTTCTTGGCCTTGAAGCTCCCAGCAGGAAGGGAGATTTTGATCGGAGCGCCCAAGTGGGTGTAGGAAGTTCTCTGAATAGAATGAAATGGAGATGGGGCTTTGATGAATCGAGTCGCCGTGGACGCCATCTCGGATGGAGACCAAGGCTTCAAAAGCGAGATTAAGGACAGATTAACCTGAAATTAGGGAAGAAGACGAAATGGGAAGAGATTAATCCGATGGTGGAAAAAGTGAGAGAGAAGATGGAACAAAAAGGGGAATCGGAGCGGGGGATTTTGCAACTTTTTAGAGATAGTGGGATGGGATAGAAATATATAATGAAGATTCTTTCATTGAATAATTATTTTTGGTTGGGAGGATGAACCTGGACATCTTTTTCTTCCTCCCATTCTTTTTGTTTCTTCCCATTTTGATGCTCCAAGTTGCTCTTCGTTGGAGATTTTAAATTCTTACTACCCGTTAGTGATTGTATTTTTCCGGCGGAAAAATTAGTGCTAAAAATACATAATTTCTCTATTTTTCTTAGGATTTAATTTTGTTTAAGAGCAAAAACATGACCTGCAAAATAAGATCACCTGGCCACATATGCAGTTAACACTAAGAATTATAGGAGAAGAAGAATAGTTAGTATGGAGAATTGCATACTTCCGACTTTTTAGGGTTCTTATCTAAGTCAAAAAAGGACTGCCCCCCTAATGAGGCCGACCTTAGCCACGACCTCTTGTCAAGATCGAGGGTAAGAAATTTGACCCAATTTCTTATCTTCTTTGTTTTGTTGCTCAATCTTTTGTATTAGTCTAATTTTGTTTCATGTTGATAAAGAATCAATTCAAAGGAGAGCTATGATACCAAATGATAAGGAATCACTACAAGGAAGTAAGATTCATATTATCTTGTTGATCGAATATCTCAAGGTAAGGAAACCTGTTTGAGATTCGAATCACTCCACAAAGAAGATCGATCATGTTTAGCTTGAATGATTATAAATTACATAGAATTGGAAAGGAAATGTAAGAACAGTTGGCCGTTCGATAAAGGAAAGCACAAATACTCATTTTACTACACTTTCCAAATCCCTTTATATAACATACATGTTTTATATAGCCTCAAAATGAAAACTCTCAACCTTTTGGTAAGCATTCTAAGAGTTAGTAACTTTCATATTTTCGTGACTATAATTAGTCACCGTGCATCACAATTAGCGGGTAGGTATGTAAATAAGTCTTACAATATATTAAAGAAACAACTCTAAATTACAATCCACCCACCCAAAATTTGTAACCATCTAAAAATGAATGAACCTTATTCTTCTTTAGTGCGACATGAATTGCAACCTATTGTCATAATTTGAACAATATTTTTTCACATCTTCCTTAAAATTTATCTGGTATGATTGATATCTTGGTTTATATCACATGTACTTATTTTTCACATTCGTAATTTTTATTTCAACTTAAGTTTGTTAGAGTAAGTAGAGGTTTCTAAAAAAAATTGTTAAAACAATGGTTGGTTGAAATATTAGAATAGTTATTTTCGGTATGAATTATTTGCTAATATAATAACTTTTTTTTTTTTGAAATATTAAAGTACCTTACATTTTCATGTTGCTTTTTACGTCACTTTTTTCTTTGAGTCAACCTAGAGTTGATTGGATGATGTCCATAGGAAAGATAAAGATGCCCCTTCAGGTTCCTTGAATGTTCATAATCTTTGAATTCAAACCTCCATCACTAAAACATGATATCTTTATTAGATTTTGTCCAATTGAACTTTCCCCGTTTTGTTGCCCAAATTCAAACTCCACCAACCTTAATACAAAATAGAAACCCAAATTTAAATTTTCTTCTTCTCTTATCTATGCATTACAAAATTTCCACATTTATTATGAAATTAAATTGGGCCCAACATTTTGGAACTTGGGAACCTCATGCCTTACGATTCAATCACCCATACCCTTTTTTTTATATATGAAAAAAAATGAGGCCCAACCCCAAGCCCAAATACATAGACTAAGTGAGATGGCCCAATAAGCAGCCCAAGTCGAATAACAAGGCCCAGTGAATTTAATTTTTGGAAACTTTCAGCATGAGTTTAGATTTTTTAAAATTAAGGTAATAATATAATTCCCTTTTCTTAGGTTCATAAAATAAATAGTATTTCTAATATAATTATTATAATGTAAATTTAAATAATTAAATAAATAAAAACTCATATAAAATTGTAAAAGTAAGAAAAAGAAAGGGATAATGTTTGATTTCGAATCTTGATGAACTCATTAACTCTGGATTTGTATTCGTGGAATGGGGTCCAATAACGAGACAATAAAAGAATTTTTTTTTTATTTTTTTTTTATGGGACTTTCCATGGTTGGAAATGACGAAAATGCCCTTGCCTTTTTTGTTGGGCTCTTTTTTCTTTTCTTTTATATTTTTCTTTTTGGAGTTCTGACCGTTTTGCTTTTTGGGTGAAGGATTAAAGTGTTTTGGTGCCTTTTGATGGCTAACTGGCCAAAGTTTAAAAAAGGCGGAGAGAGTGTGAAAAGACATAAATGTCATTAAACAAATGGAATGAAAAAAAAAAAAAAATAAAATAAATAAATAAATCGAACTAATATTTTTTTTGTCCTTAACCTTCGATTTTGATTTTAATTTTGGATTCGTGATATTTAAAATTAATTTTTAGTAGTTGATCTAATGGAAGGACGATGCAATAGCTTATCATTCTCAATGGAACATTAGGAATCCTATGATCATTTCCTTAGTCAGCCAATGTGAGATTCTCTCCCAACAATATTTAAGATGGTTTCTATTCTTCTCGGATTGAAAATTGATTGCTCGGAAAATGATAGTGGAATTGAAATATTGGTATCTATCCATGGACGAGAGAAACATGGACAATGTACTCCCACTTTGTTCTATCCTCTATTTTGGGAACCCACATTGCCTAATTATTGACAACTTTTTATTTATATTATATTATTTAATTCTTCAAACTCAAAATGGATGAAGATATTATGAGTATTGTTATTACTAACAATTGGAGGGCATGTGTGGATGAATATTATACCCTTTTTCTCCACATTCTTATTTAATTCCTTTGCCCATACTTTTTACCTTCTTCTATTTGTGTTTGATCACAAAATGCTCTAATATTGTTTCTAATGTATTCTTCCATGTTCGAGTTAGTGCTTAGATCAAAGTGACGTTGAGCTGAATTAGAATAGTATTGTGTAAATCATTAATGGGATGAGCCCATGATGTTTATACTTTTTTCATTGTCTTATTATTAGACTTATACCTGACATGACAAAGACGACGAGCAATAGATACTTAAGCTCAATTAGCATCAAGCCCGGTTGACATACACTCTTTTTCTATCAAGTTATACTCAATCCACCCAAATGCCTCACTGGGTGATGGGTCATAGGCTCTAACTTCTATTTGTAACATCCTTTTTACTTCCCTTTACTGCCAAATTTCTATCAATTCAATCCATTCCTTTCAAATTGAATTCAAATCTTGATTTTGATTCATGTCACGGTATGTTGTTTGTAATCTCACATCGCTCGCTTTTGATTTAAAACTTTAGATTCACTTTTATATTCAAAATAGATTCATCAAGTGAATCATACTTCATTATGGTAAACCCCAAATATTGGGTATTTAGTTTAGTCATGACGTGGCAAAATTATGGGCCTAGTGGACACAAATGATTGCGTGTCCCTGCCTTGCAGAATGCAGTCAATAGTCAACTATAGTAATCATCTCATCTTGTAACAACATCCAATCACAACCGTCCAAATTCTAATGAGTGCTCTTTGAATCAGCACTTGGAAAACTCATAACTTAATATGGTACACGTGGCGTCTGGGTCCCATTTTTTCACCCCTCTACAAGTCGTGGATGTCATCATACACAACCACTACTCCTTCCTTCCGTGGGCGTTCCATTCGTCCACATCAGCCAGAGATGTGATTTCCTCCTCCACGTCCCATTTTCCTAATTTTGCTTTCTAGCATGTATTCGTGGAATGGGGTCCAATAACGAGACAATAAAAGACAATTATTTATTTATTTTTTTTATGGGACTTTCCATGGTTTGAAATGACGAAAATGCCCTTGTCTTTTTTGTTGGGCTCTTTTTTCTTTTATTTTATATTTTTCTTTTTGGAGTTCTGACCGTTTTGCTTTTTGGGTGAAGGATTAAAGTGTTTTGGTGCCTTTTGATGGCTAACTGGCCAAAGTTTAAAAAAGGCGGAGAGAGTGTGAAAAGACATAAATGTCATTAAACAAATGGAATGAAAAAAAAAAAAAAAAAAAAAAAAAAATCGAACTAATATTTTTTTGTCCTTAACCTTCGATTTTGATTTTAATTTTGGATTCTTGATATTTAAAATTAATTTTTAGTAGTTGATCTAACGGAAGGACGATGCAATAGCTTATCATTCTCAATGGAACATTAAGAATCCTATGATCATTTCCTTAATCAGCCAATGTGAGATTATTGCTCTGAAAATGATAGTAGAATTGAAATATTGATATCTATCTATGATAGAGAGAAACATGGACAATGTACTCCTACTTTGTTCTATCCTCTATTTTGGGAAAACGACTAACTTTTTATTTATATTATATTATTTAATTGTTCAAACTCAAAATGGATGAAGATATTACGAGTATTGTTATTACTAACAATTGGAGGGCATGTGTGGATGGATATTATACCCTTTTTCTCCACATTCTTATTTAATTCCTTTGCCCATACTTTTTACCTTCTTTTATGTGTGTTTGATCACAAAATGCTCTAATATTTTGTCTCTAATGTATTCTTCCATGTTCGAGTTAGTGCTTAGATCAAAGTGGCGATGAGTTGAATTAGAATAGTATTGTGTAAATCATTAATGGGATGAGCCCATGATGTTTATACTTTTTTTCATTGTCTTATTATTAGACTTATACCTGACATGACAAAGATGACGAGCAACAAATACTTAAGCTCAATTAGCATCAAGCCCGGTTGACATACACTCTTTTTCTACCAAGTTATACTCGATCCACCCAAATGCCTCACTGGGTGATGGGCCATAGGCTCTAAATTCTATTTGTAACATCTTTTTACTTCCCTTTACTGTCAAATTTCTATCAATTCAATCCATTCCTTTCAAATTGAATTTAAATCTTGATTTTGATTCATTATGTTCTTTGTACTCTCACATCGCTCCCTTTTGATTTAAAACTTTAGATTCACTTTTATATTCAAAATAGATTCTTAAGTGAATCATACTTCATTATGGTAAACCCCAAATATTGGGTATTTAGTTTAGTCACTACGTGGCAAAATTATGGGCCTAGTGGACACAAATGATTGCGTGTCCCTGCCTTGCAGAATGCAGTCAATAGTCAACTATAGTAATCATCTCATCTTGTAACAACATCCAATCACAACCGTCCAAATTCTAATGAGTGCTCTTTGAATCAGCACTTGGAAAACTCATAACTTAATATGGTACACGTGGCGTCTGGGTCCCATTTTTTTACCCCTCTACAAGTCGTGGATGTCATCATACACAACCACTACTCCTTCCTTCCGTGGGCGTTCCATTCGTCCACATCAGCCAGAGATGTGATTTCCTCCTCCACGTCCCATTTTCCTAATTTTGCTTTCTAGC